>NC_057796.1:35917017-35923028 GCF_018294505.1 Triticum aestivum | reverse complement strand
GCCCGAAATGTATAGATATATACTTGATAATTGTCGAGAAGTCCAAGACTTTATGGATTAAGTTTCTATAACCTCACTAACTCATACTACACTGTTGCGAACTATTTTTATGTTCATTAAAGTTTACTTTTTTCCATAGAGTTCACAAGGTAGTATTAAAGAAAAATGTTGAGCGAAACATCGAGAAGAAGCACAAGAACAAGTTCACAGGCTGGTTTGAAAACCATTTGAGGAAATTAAAATAATGCATCTGAAGATTTTTGACACCTATTGTGTGGGCTAGACTTTCGTGTACATGTGTGGGCTACCTTCAATGTCAATGGTGCTAGGTTTCGTACCGTGGATCTTGTAATAAAGCAATGAAAGACTCAAAATTTCATCGTCATCATGAAGGTATGTATTGATGAAGCTGAAGAAGAAACTAAACTGTATGGGGTTTTGATGAAATTTCTTCAGTTGGATTACATAATCAAATTAGTATTTTTGTTTCTACGTCGATTGGTTTGACCTGGTTGGTACCAAGAAAGGCTGGATTCTTACGAGGCGTAAATGTGTCTTCCTTTTTGTACAAGGAGGCCTAGTTCATGTTGGTGTCTCAAGCTAATACATGCATTTACTTGGAGGACACAAAGTATGGCGATTCATGAAAGGTGGTTGTGCCTATCGTTCCGAGAGGTTCATATGTTGTTCTAGAAATTTTTGATGGTGCAGATGAAGTGAGTCTAGAATCCACGAGTAAGCTGATGTTTCTTCACACTAGTAGAAAAAGGTTAAAATGTGAAGCACATTAGTGCCGGTTTGCTTTTGAGCCGGCACTAATGTGTGCATTAGTGCCGGTTCCAACGGCTAGCCGGCCGCTCTCATTAGTACCGGTTCGTGGTGAACCTTTAGCACCGGTTCGTGCCACGAACCGGTACTAAAGTGAGTGGTGGCAGGATGTTGTCAGTCCGGGGCCCTCTAGCACCTATCACGAACCGGTACTAAAGGTCGTCCTACATAAACCCTTCGTCCACCCGAGCTCGCTCTGTTCTTCCCCTTTCCCCTCTCCTCTCTGTTCTTCCCCTCTTCCTCTCAAGCTCATCACACATTTTGCCCAAAATTTGTCAAGATTTGAAGGCCCCCATCCATTCAAATGATCACAAAGGTTAGCAACTTTGTCCTTTCATCTCTCATTGCTAGATTAGCTCTTGCAATGCTTTATATAGTGATTGATTTGTGAGTTTAGTAATTTGGGAGGAATTATATGTGCTAGTATTTGATTTATATGCAATTTGAGGTCAAAAATCACACTTAGTTTGCATATGTAGGTGTGGTTTACTTAGTGCCTTCTAAATCTCCGTCGTAACCACCGTCGATCGCCCGCACCGTCCCGTTGCCAGCACCACCTTGTGGTGAGCCTCTTGTTCATGAATGTTTTACATTACCAAATTGATGTTTGTGTGATTTGGATATATAGTTACTCGTATAATTATCTTACCCGTACGTTGTTTGTTATACATAGTGCCATGGTTTTGATATCCGTCCCCGTCGGCCCTCGTCCTTGTTATGATTCGGATGTGGTATATTCTCTTTTAAAACTAGTTGTTGCATTTCGTGTTTATGACAAATTATGCCCATCAACACTACTAGGGAAATGATTTTTAACGATTGTATATGTGGTCGTTAAATGTCATATTGTGGTCGTTAAAGATCAGTAACAACCACAATATGGTGGTCGTGATAGGCTCCGTTGTTAAAAGTATTTTTCCGGTCGTTATTCTTGTAACGACGGGATGGTTTGTTGTCGTTAATCCTGAGGCAACGACGACCACACTTCTAGTATCAACAACCATTTGTCCTCATTAATAATTTTCCCGTGGTGAAAGAACTATCATTAATGGACACGTCATATTATTGATGACCATTATCTTTACTACTATTTGGTTATTTTTTAGCTACCACTTGTTTTTAAAATGGCGATCACTTTTTTTTGTAGAACTTCATGTTAGACAACCTTTAGAATCGTTGACGACCACTCTATGTATCATACAACATTTGAACATTGACATAGAAATCAATATAGCCACAAATTTTTGAATAATAAAAGAATATATGCACTTCTTTATTAATAAGAAATAATATAATGTAACAGAATATATGCACTTCTTTATTAATAATATAATATAATATATATGCACTTGTTTCTAGTAGTGCAAGTTGACCTAGATATTTTTATGTAGAAGGTATGTGAAACGGAAATTCCAACCGACCCTATTGTTGAGAGGTTAAATTTAGTTGAAAGAGAAAACGAGTATTTGAAAGAAATATTGAAAAGAATTGAGGGGGAGAAGATGGAATTGGAGTTGCATGTTGCCGATGTCGTCGATGATCACAAGATCAAGATGGAGAAAATGCGCTTGAAGATTAGAAAGATTAGAAAATATGCCATTGATAGTGAGGCTTGGTATCATTATGCCGTTGGATCAATTGTTACCTTAGTTGCGATCTTGATCGCATTTGTTGTTGCATTTAAATGCTTTAGCTAGAGAGTTATTTGTTTGTTGCATTTAAGTGTTGTATGAACTATATATATGTATGAAATTTATGTATGAACTTGTATTAATTTGGTCTTTTCGGTGTTGTGTAATGAAGATGAGCTGACAATGGATGTATGATGACCGATGCTCTCCCGAGTTCATTAATGGCATGCATACTTTTCTGCTTGCGGTTGAGGCAAACAAGCGGGCGGATGGTTTTATGCCTTGTCCATGTGCTGGCTGTAAGAATGATCACAATTACTCTACGTCAATAACCATTCACGTCCACCTGTTTGAGTCCGGTTTCATGCCCCACTATAATGTTTGGACCAAGCACGGAGAAAGAGGGGTTATGATGGAAGACAATGAAGAAGAAGAGGACGACGACAGCTATCCTGGCCATGGGTTCCCTGAATACGATGATACAACAATGGGGGAAGAAGCTGAGCCGGCAATGCGGGAAGAAGCTGAAGAAGAGGCATCAGATGAGCCCGCTGATGATCTAGGTCGGGCCATTGCCGATGCAAAGAGAAACTGCGCAAGTGATTTGGAGAAGAAGAAGTTGCAGCGCATGTTAGAGGATCACAAGAAATTGTTGTACCGAATTGCGAAGCTGACAAGAAAAAGTTGGGCACCACACTGGAATTGCTGCAATGGAAGGCAGAAAATGGTGTATCTAACAAGGAATTTGGAAGGTTGTTGATAATGATAAAGAATATGCTTCCAAAGGACAACGAATTGCCCGAGAGTACGTACGAAGCAAAGAAGGCTGTCTGCCCTCTAGGGTTAGAGGTGCAGAAGATACATGCATGCCCTAATGACTGCATCCTCTACCGCGGTGAGTAGGAGGATTTGAATGCTTGCCCGGTATGTGGTGCATTGCGCTATAAGATCAGCCGCGATGACCCTGGTGATGTCGAGGGCGAGCGCCCCAGGAAGAAGATTCCTGCCAAGGTGATGTGGTATGCTCCTATAATACCACGGTTGAAACGTTTGTTCCAAAACAAAGAGCATGCCAAGGCGATGCGATGGCACAGAGAAGACCGTAAGAAAGGCGGAAAGTTGAGAGTACCCGCTGACGTGTCACAGTGGAGAAAAATTGAGAGAAAGTACAGGGAGGAGTTTGCAGGTGACGCAAGGAACGTATGGTTTGGTCTAAGCACAGATGGCATTAATCCTTTTGGGGAGCAGAGCAACAACCATAGCACCTGGCCTGTGACTCTATGTTTTTATAACCTTCCTCCTTGGTTGTGCATGAAGCGGAAGTTCATTATGATGCCAGTGCTCATCCAAGGCCCTAAGCAACCCGGCAACGACATTGATGTGTACCTAAGGCCATTAGTTGAAGAACACTTACAACTGTGGAATGGAACAGGTGTACGTGCGTGGGATGAGCACGGACAGGAAGAATTTGACCTAAAGGCTTTGCTGTTCGTGACCATCAATGATTGGGCTGCTCTCAGTAACCTTTCAGGAAAGACAAACAAGGGATACCGCGCATGCATGCACTGTTTGTATGATACCGACAGTATATATTTGGACAATTGTAGGAAGAATGTGTACCTGGGACATCATCGATTTCTTCCGAGCAGGCATCCCGTAAGAAAGAAAGGCAAGCATTTCAAAGGTGAGCCGGATCACCGGAAGAAGCCTCGCCACCGTACTGGTGCTGATGTACATGATATGGTCAAGGATTTGAAGGTAGTCTTTGGAAAGGGTCCTGGCGGACAACTTGTTCCGAATGACGCTGACGGACGCGCACCCATGTGGAAGAAGAAATCTATATTCTGGGACCTGCCCTATTGGAAAGACCTAGAGGTCCGCTCCGCAGTCGACGTGATGCACGTGACGAAGAATCTTTGCGTGACCCTGCTTGGCTTTGGGCTTGTATGGGAAGACAAAATATACACTTGAGGCACGGGAGGACCAGCAACGTATGCACGGAAAAGATGGCATACATCAGGGTCATGCCAGCTACGCTCTTACCAAAGAAGAGAAGGAAATCTTCTTTGAATGCCTGCTCAGTATTAAGGTACCGTCTGGCTTCTTGTCGAATATAAAGGGAATAATGTGACACCCCAAAATTTTGACCCTATTTTATTCATTTAAAATTTTGCCAGGAAATAAAACTTCCCCATTTGTCAAGATATACCCTTTTGTTATTATGGATTTTTACCTCAAGTGGAAAACTTTCAACAAAGTATTGTTGGACTTGTATGCTCCTCCTATAAAACAATTCTTCATCAGTAGATTTGAATTGCAAGATTTGTTTTCTCAGAGCTTATTCTTTTAAAAATGATTTCTTTTGAATTTGGAGCCTGTTTTGCACAGCAACCATTTGATAAATGCTTTTAAAATTTCCACCAAAATTTGGGGATGTCATGTGATGTTTCCACATCACTTTTATGCAAAAATATCTTTTGGCCATTGGAGATTTTGAGCTCTACACCAACTTTTCCAATCTGGTCCAGTAGGCACTTTTGCACTACAACCTATTTAAATATTTCTTTAAAAATTATTCCAAGTGTTTGGAGATATCAGTAGATGCATACAATTCTTCTTCATGCAAAAACCCAGTGATGTTCTTTGAAAAATTTGGGTGAATCAACCTCTTTTTCATTCTGGCCCAGTTTGGTGATTTGTACTGCAACCCTATTTTGTTTTGCTCTAGTGCCCATGACCCCTTTTTCCTACTTGTAGCCCTCCCTTCAAAACCCTTAAGTCCAGGAGAGTGGACTCATTGGAGGATTTTAAGTGCATGCAATAAACCCTTTTTCTTTCTGTCCAAAACTGGAGTTTTGCAAAACTTGCACTAACAAGTTTCTGGTTTTGCCCAAATGATCTCACCATCATCTTCTGCATCTAAAGAGACCCTGATCTGGAGATTTTGGCCACTCCAAGAGTTGCCTAAGTGCACTTGGCATTCTGTCGAACAGTTGGTGTGCACAGTCTGTTATGACATGAGTTCTTTGTTTGCACTGTGATCTTACTCCAATGACCCAGCAACCTTGTCCACTAAACTCCTAGCTATCTCTATCCTAGTCCTGTTAATTGCCAGCTCCGCCCTCGCGCTCTAGACCGACCTGGCATTTCGTCGAGCATGTCGCGTGCGTGCTCTGGGCGCGCCCAGAGCGCACGTTTTGCACGCACGCGCACTGAGCCGCTGCGTCGCACTGCCGCACTCGACGCGACCCGTCCCTGGCCCCTGCTCACCTGCTGAACCGCGCACTACCTCGCCCGCTCTCCACGCCACCCCTGGCGCCCTACAGCGCCGCTGGCAGAGCGTTTGGCGGCACGCCGGCGTCGGCAGTGAGCCTCTGCCATGGACGGCGCCGCCCAAACCACACCAGCGCGCCAGCTGCCCCCATGAACAGCTCGGTCTTATCCCGAAGCTCGTCGGCACGCGCTCGTCGCCGCCATGTCGCCCTGCAGCTACAGCACGGCTGTCGCCGGCGATCTTATCCACAGTCGCCGCGGTCCAGCCTCGAGCGCCTA
>NC_057796.1:35902238-35917007 GCF_018294505.1 Triticum aestivum | reverse complement strand
CCACCAAGAGGACCGCCCCAGTCTGGCCGTTCCATCCCCGCCCTCGGGTGCCCGTGAGGAGCTGCCGTTCGTCGCCGGCGATCGCCGGAGTCCCGCTCCTGTCGGGCAGAGAAGAGGAGGGAGAGGGAAGAACGGTCAAACCTGACCAGTGGGCCCTCTGGACCCACTGTCAGTGACCCGTGCGCCGTCTTCTCTGTTTTAAGTGAAGGCGCATAAGTCCCGAGTACGTCTCCTCTGCTGCGAAAGCGTATTTCTCCCGGAACGTTTTCTTTTCTGGTTTTATTTAAAAACAGAGATTTGACCAAACTTTGACTGGCTATAACTTTTACAATAAAACTCCAAATGAGCTGATTCCTTTTCCTACCTCTCTCAAATTCCATCTAGTTTATTTTAAGATTTATTTCAAAAATAATTGGGACAACTTTTTGTACTGTGTTTGAAATATTTGTTATTTGAATATTTTTTCAAAATAGGAAAATGGAGAGAAGAGAAAGCTTTCAAAAAGTGCACCCTTTGCATTCTCTTGAAGGCAAGCATTTCTGAACTCTGGCATAATATTTTGTGTGTTGTTTTGATACTGGTACAACACCACTTTGGCTTGGAGCATGCTTTATTTCTATGTGTCGCTCAGTCCCACGCGTGAGTGCATGATGAAGATGTTTTGTGGTTAGTACTGGATGTGCTGGTGTTAGTGATCATCCTCGTGAACTTCTCATGCATACCGGAAGGAAGCCGGGAGAGCCGTGGTCTTGGGTAGACACGAGCTTGTCCCTAGTTCCTCGTCGGGACGAGTGTGTCCGGTATGGCAAGAGGGGTTTCGGGGGAGCGATGACTCTGTCTGTTATGGGAATATTTTGTTTATGCTATCTTTCGGAGGATACTTGGACCACCTGATTCGGTCGTAGGTCGAGTCTTGATCAGTAGCTTCCCCATTTGTTTTGTACTACCACTTGTCCCTGTCGCGGACAGGGTACGGTTCAGTAAGTTGTCAACCCCTTACCAAAGCACACACCGTACAGAGAGGCCATGGTGGAAGATACCGGAGGCCTCCGGTAGGCATGCCACCTGGTCCGGGGGCATGGGTGTTTTCGGTTGGGACCGAGAGGGGGGCACCCCTTAGAGCGCGCGAATGTAAATTTGATCCCATGCTACGTCGAGGTTGTAGCCTCCCCACTTAGAGTTTTGCTTGGCAGGTGTCGTGGGTGATTCCAGACACCGGTGAGTTAAGCTGGTGTGTGCAGGTCGGGCGTGTTTTCAATTTAAAGGCCGTAGGCGGAATTAGTCCCGATGGACTAAATAAATCCGTTACTCGTGGGTAAAGAGTACACCCTCTGCAGAGGTCATATCTATTTGGATAGCCATGTTCATGAGTAAGGACCACAGTCTGAGTTGAATCTAGTGACGGTTTTCGGATGGAGACACGGCTAACTGGATCAGAGTAACGGTATTCAGATGGAGAACGAATTAGCTAGAACTCCGTGACGGTCTTCGGATGGAGAAACGACTAGACTAGATTTTGTTTATGACCTGTGACATCTGAGGATCATGTTTTATTATTATTATTATGGACTAACCATTTACATCATGTATTTTATTGAGTATCCCTGGGATGGTTCTACCTCCTGGATATTCACTGTGATTATTCTTATATAAGCCCTTTATGTGATGTCGCTCAGACGTCCGACTGTGGCATTTTTGTCTTTTACTTTCAATATAAGCCCTTTATGTGATGTCGCTCAGATGTCCGACTGTGGCATGTTTGTATTTTACTTTCATTATAAGCCCTTTATGTGGTGTCGCTCAGACGCCCGACTGCGGATTGTCATTTTATTTGCAACCTTTCGAGGAGTCTTTTCAGACACTCGCTCAGTGCATGCCATTTTTACTCCCGTATTGCATACTCATGTTTTAACCGCACGCACGCGTCACAGATTTTCGTTTACCTCATGGCAGGCTTATCATCATAAAATGTTTCGGAGTATGATTATCTCCTGTTATATTATACCCGTGTTCTTAATGTTTGCGAGTACATTCAACGTACTCACTGGCTTGTCCCTGGCTATTGTCTTGGCCAGATTTCTTGCGTGGAGAGAGCCTTGTTATGATAGTCCCGGAGCCTACGCTATGATGATAGCGGCCTCGCGAAGATAGGAGTTATCCTGGTCAGCTGTTCTTGTGGGAAATGGAGTCCCATAGACGCAGATGTTCCACAAACCGCTTCCGCCATCAACCACTAGAAACCATGTGTTGTACTCCTAGGCCACAATGGTCTTGTACTACATATTTTGTTCTTTGCTTGGAATTCTTGTATTAAGTTGGTGCCTCATAAGCTAATAGTAATCCTGGGGCTGGTGAGCACAAAGGCCGTTTTTCTGGGAAATTATTATCCCGAAATTCCGGTCGTGACAGACTTGGTATCAGAGCCAGGCTGACCATTGGCTAACCCTATCTTAGCCAGGTCAATGAACCTAGATTAACCAAACCACCAGACCTTTTGCCTAACCCCGGCCAAGCTTCCCGCGTAAGATAGCCCCACAGTGACCCGACGCCTTTCAGCGGACGGTGCCCAACCTATCAGCCTAGCCCGTCGATCACGCGCCAGTGACCGACACCCAACCCATCTCTATCGCAAGCGTGCGGAGGAAGACTCCGTCCCCTTTCCCTATAAAAAGGGCACGCTAGCCTCAACACAGCACAGCACAGCCCTTTCCCCCAAATCAAGCCACGATGCCTGGCCCCATTGTTCACAATGAGACCACAGCAACCAACCTTGGAGGTTTTGTGACCGTGCTCGCAAACCTCACCCGCCGTGCCTATGCGTTAGAAGAGCCCCCAGAGTATGTTGTGTACCAAGGACCCATGTACGGCGAGAGCCGTCCGTACTGGGCCACTGTGCACATATATGGTAGGGGTCTGTCGCCAGAACGCTCCTACAGGTTCACTGGAAGGACAACTTCCTTTGAGCCACAAGCCATCCAACTGGCAGCCCGAGAAGCTATAGTTCAACTCCGGCACTTGTCGCCCAGAGTTAATTGTCGCTCGTTCTACTACTACCCCAGTCGTGACGGGTATGGTAGGCCACCCCAGGTTGCCAACGGAGATCACGAGACGGACCCTGCACTACTGCATCTGGTGCGCTATGTAAGCGCACTAGAGCAACTGTTCGATCAGGTCACCCTTGATCTGATCGCAGCTCGTGGAGAACTGGTTCGCCGAGCCCCGGCGAGAAGAGAAGCGGAGCCCGACGCCGACAACCCAGTCGTGCTGTTCGGACACCCGATCGATCACTTGAGGTCTGCCCCAGCCATCAACCAGAGTACGTTGGTGTCACCAGAAGCGCTTCGTCGCCTTTTGGGAACTCATTCCAACGGGATTGTGGCCAACAACCCCCGTGAGGGTCATCACCACTACCCCGACCCTGCAGCCCCTCAACCTCAACCAGCAAATCCCGACGGCGAAACCCGTGGAGAAACCTCGGCATCCGCCAGGCCAGCCCACTTAGACATTAACGAAGTAGACTAAGTCGCTCGAGTTGTATCGAGCCTTAGTTTTCCTACGCTTTGTAATGGTGTGATCTTGTATCGCTTTTATTAAATGCTGTCTGCTTATTCGCCCCTGTTTTTGGAGTAGCAGCTATGCATATGTATATTGGCATACAGTTGCATTTTTAAATTTCGGGCGCAGCTACCAAGACCAACCCCGACAGCACCCACAGTAATGCGTCACATTTATGTGATGCGTATATCTGTGGCTTTGACCCTAGGACAGGATCGACAACCGGTTACCCTTCGCCCCGGTAGGTAACCCAGCCCCGATGCTTTATAAAGGCCACCTCGTGACCTTGCCGAGTACCCCTTTCCTTGTGCACAACTTTCACAGCCATTCCTTTGCCATGCCGACCCCCAGTATTTATCTGAGAACCCCAGACGCAACCCCGGGTAGTTTTGTTAAATTATTGTGGGACTTTACCTGCAGCACCATGAGTGCCACCCATCCACCCCAGTACGAGTTGCTCAAATCGAGGATCACCCCTTCCACCTCGAAATATTGGGCAGTGGTGCACATCCCTCCCGCTTACCCAAACCAAGACCCAACGGAAGTCTCCTTCGTGGGGAAATCCATGCCGACTCCGCATATGGCCATAGAAGCTGCTGCGTACGAGGCGCTCACCCGTCTTCGATTCACGGTGCCCTATGCCAGCGAGCGAGGATATTATTATTTTCCGAGTCGTGCAGCACCCGGAGAAGTTGCATCTTTTCCCGGTGGACATATTGAGAGAGATCCAGTACTGGCCAACCTTGCCCAGTACGTTATCGCTCAGGAGCGTTTGACTCAGCGGGTGATGGGTTATCTCCAGAGCCTCGCTGATTTAAATCCTCGGATCGCTATTGGCAGACCACTGAGGCCTGACCAGGAGGGGCGCATTCATCGACTGGTCAACCCGCTTCCCCCGATAGAAGAGGAGTGTGCCCCAGTGCCAGAGGCATTTTCTCGGGACCCTGTCTTTTTGCCGTTTTCTTTGTAAATGTCACCGCTGTGTTTATTATCCCAGAAATTATTTATGTATTGTAGCATGTTCGTGGTTCTCAAATTTTGTGCGATGGATCCGATTTTCTTTAGTTCCAGTTATGTGAGCAGTTTTACTGCTGTTAGCTTTGTTTTAATTATTTTTCTCTCACAACCTGTTTTTGATGAGATTTCTTTCCCCGAGTCACTGCTGCGTATATATTTTCACGACATAGATTTTTATTCGCGCAGCACCGTAACAGCAGACTCACAGCTACAACCACTCGACCTCGTGCACTAATTGCAAATCCTCGTGCGCATTGTTGCGCCTAACTAATCACACCTGAGTACACCACAGTCTCAGTAAGAGAGATTTGCGAGTAATCTTTTGGGCGCGAGTTGCCCCAGCACACCAACAGCAGTTAGCCCTCGATGCCGCGCCTAATCCACGTGATCGCCGCCGCCGCGAAGAGCTAACACTCGAGCCGCAGCATCACGACGATCATCCAGGATCATCGCGCACAGGAGCACGGAGAGCCCCAGCAGCACCGCCAAACCTCCACACATCAGGACCACATACCAGACCGGCATCGCCTCCGCCATTTGAGCCTCGTCTCGAGCTCCTGCTGGCAGCAATGGAGGAGAAGGAAGGAGAGGTGGAAGCGAGGCCAGGTGTGAGGAAGAAGAGAGGAGCACCGCGATCGTTTTATAGCTCGAGATCGGTGTACGGTGGGCGAGGTCCACCATCGCCACTCGCCGCTCGATCGCCGGTGTTCGGAGGCGAGTCCGCGAGCAGTGCCGACAACGCACTGGCCCGCGAGGTGAGTGCACGCTGCCCCGGCAGCTAGCACGCCGCGCACTACCGTGGTACGGCCTAGATGCCCTACGAGCTAGGCATCGCCGGTGGAGGAAGTGCGGGAGAGCACGCGAGAGAGAAGAGAGAGAGAACCAGAGGTAGAAGAAGAGGCCGACAGTGGGCCCTGGGTCCACCCGTCAGCCAGAGAGAGCACTGTACTCTCGGGTGCGACCAGCGTATTTCAGTAATTTAGGATTTATCCTAAATTTACTGTACCCGCATAGAAATACCTCGTTTTTCCCCGACCGTAGATTTTTCCACGCTACGCCAGTGTACCACACTGTGGTTTTACACCACTAATTGCCCTCTCACTGTAGCCGTTTTGTTTTTGCTCAGTTGAGTGATTTCTTTTGGTAAATGCAATGTTTGTTCAAAACAGTTTTTAACAAATCTCGAGGACGAGATTTTTTTCTTAAGGGGGGTAGTGTTGTGACACCCCAAAATTTTGACCTTATTTTATTCATTTAAAATTTTGCCAGGAAATAAAACTTCCCCATTTGTCAAGATTTACCCTTTTGTTATTATGGATTTTTACCTCAAGTGGAAAACTTTCAACAAAGTATTGTTGGACTTGTATGCTCCTCCTATAAAACAATTCTTCATCAGTAGATTTGAATTGCAAGATTTGTTTTCTCAGAGCTTATTCTTTTAAAAATGATTTCTTTTGAATTTGGAGCCTGTTTTGCACAGCAACCATTTGATAAATGCTTTTAAAATTTCCACCAAAATTTGGGGATGTCATGTGATGTTTCCACATCACTTTTATGCAAAAATATCTTTTGGCCATTGGAGATTTTGAGCTCTACACCAACTTTTCCAATCTGGTCCAGTAGGCACTTTTGCACTACAACCTATTTAAATATTTCTTTAAAAATTATTCCAAGTGTTTGGAGATATCAGTAGATGCATACAATTCTTCTTCATGCAAAAACCCAGTGATGTTCTTTGAAAAATTTGGGTGAATCAACCTCTTTTTCATTCTGGCCCAGTTTGGTGATTTGTACTGCAACCCTATTTTGTTTTGCTCTAGTGCCCATGACCCCTTTTTCCTACTTGTAGCCCTCCCTTCAAAACCCTTAAGTCCAGGAGAGTGGACTCATTGGAGGATTTTAAGTGCATGCAATAAACCCTTTTTCTTTCTGTCCAAAACTGGAGTTTTGCAAAACTTGCACTAACAAGTTTCTGGTTTTGCCCAAATGATCTCACCATCATCTTCTGCATCTAAAGAGACCCTGATCTGGAGATTTTGGCCACTCCAAGAGTTGCCTAAGTGCACTTGGCATTCTGTCGAACAGTTGGTGTGCACAGTCTGTTATGACATGAGTTCTTTGTTTGCACTGTGATCTTACTCCAATGACCCAGCAACCTTGTCCACTAAACTCCTAGCTATCTCTATCCTAGTCCTGTTAATTGCCAGCTCCGCCCTCGCGCTCTAGACCGACCTGGCATTTCGTCGAGCATGTCGCGTGCGTGCTCTGGGCGCGCCCAGAGCGCACGTTTTGCACGCACGCGCACTGAGCCGCTGCGTCGCACTGCCGCACTCGACGCGACCCGTCCCTGGCCCCTGCTCACCTGCTGAACCGCGCACTACCTCGCCCGCTCTCCACGCCACCCCTGGCGCCCTACAGCGCCGCTGGCAGAGCGTTTGGCGGCACGCCGGCGTCGGCAGTGAGCCTCTGCCATGGACGGCGCCGCCCAAACCACACCAGCGCGCCAGCTGCCCCCATGAACAGCTCGGTCTTATCCCGAAGCTCGTCGGCACGCGCTCGTCGCCGCCATGTCGCCCTGCAGCTACAGCACGGCTGTCGCCGGCGATCTTATCCACAGTCGCCGCGGTCCAGCCTCGAGCGCCTATTTAAGGGGTCCCCGAGCTCGTTCAAGACCTCAGGCAACCTCAAGCCTTCCTCCTAGTACTTCCCTGGTAGTGGATCGGCTGGGAAAGGCCATCTCCCCCAACTCCGGCCAGTTCGGCCGCCGCTGCGCTCCGGTGCAATACGCCGCAGCCAGAACCTTCCCCGCCCATCCAGCGCCACCACTAGCTTCCTCTTGTCCTTGCGGAGCCGCCCAACGCCTCAGCCTCGACCGGAGACCTCCGGAGCCCAAAAATCACTTCTCACCCGTAGCCCCTCCGCCGCGGAGCTCGCCGCCGGTGATTTCCTCCGTCCCCACCTGCCCGACGACCACCAAGAGGACCGCCCCAGTCTGGCCGTTCCATCCCCGCCCTCGGGTGCCCGTGAGGAGCTGCCGTTCGTCGCCGGCGATCGCCGGAGTCCCGCTCCTGTCGGGCAGAGAAGAGGAGGGAGAGGGAAGAACGGTCAAACCTGACCAGTGGGCCCTCTGGACCCACTGTCAGTGACCCGTGCGCCGTCTTCTCTGTTTTAAGTGAAGGCGCATAAGTCCCGAGTACGTCTCCTCTGCTGCGAAAGCGTATTTCTCCCGGAACGTTTTCTTTTCTGGTTTTATTTAAAAACAGAGATTTGACCAAACTTTGACTGGCTATAACTTTTACAATAAAACTCCAAATGAGCTGATTCCTTTTCCTACCTCTCTCAAATTCCATCTAGTTTATTTTAAGATTTATTTCAAAAATAATTGGGACAACTTTTTGTACTGTGTTTGAAATATTTGTTATTTGAATATTTTTTCAAAATAGGAAAATGGAGAGAAGAGAAAGCTTTCAAAAAGTGCACCCTTTGCATTCTCTTGAAGGCAAGCATTTCTGAACTCTGGCATAATATTTTGTGTGTTGTTTTGATACTGGTACAACACCACTTTGGCTTGGAGCATGCTTTATTTCTATGTGTCGCTCAGTCCCACGCGTGAGTGCATGATGAAGATGTTTTGTGGTTAGTACTGGATGTGCTGGTGTTAGTGATCATCCTCGTGAACTTCTCATGCATACCGGAAGGAAGCCGGGAGAGCCGTGGTCTTGGGTAGACACGAGCTTGTCCCTAGTTCCTCGTCGGGACGAGTGTGTCCGGTATGGCAAGAGGGGTTTCGGGGGAGCGATGACTCTGTCTGTTATGGGAATATTTTGGTTATGCTATCTTTCGGAGGATACTTGGACCACCTGAGTCGGTCGTAGGTCGAGTCTTGATCAGTAGCTTCCCCATTTGTTTTGTACTACCACTTGTCCCTGTCGCGGACAGGGTACGGTTCAGTAAGTTGTCAACCCCTTACCAAAGCACACACCGTACAGAGAGGCCATGGTAGAAGATACCGGAGGCCTCCGGTAGGCATGCCACCTGGTCCGGGGGCATGGGTGTTTTCGGTTGGGACCGAGAGGGGGGCACCCCTTAGAGCGCGCGAATGTAAATTTGATCCCATGCTACGTCGAGGTTGTAGCCTCCCCACTTAGAGTTTTGCTTGGCAGGTGTCGTGGGTGATTCCAGACACCGGTGAGTTAAGCTGGTGTGTGCAGGTCGGGCGTGTTTTCAATTTAAAGGCCGTAGGCGGAATTAGTCCCGATGGACTAAATAAATCCGTTACTCGTGGGTAAAGAGTACACCCTCTGCAGAGGTCATATGTATTTGGATAGCCATGTTCATGAGTAAGGACCACAGTCTGAGTTGAATCTAGTGACGGTTTTCGGATGGAGACACGGCTAACTGGATCAGAGTAACGGTATTCGGATGGAGAACGAATTAGCTAGAACTCAGTGACGGTCTTCGGATGGAGAAACGGCTAGACTAGATTTTGTTTATGACCTGTGACATCTGAGGATCATGTTTTATTATTATTATTATGGACTAACCATTTACATCATGTATTTTATTGAGTATCCCTGGGATGGTTCTACCTCCTGGATATTCACTGTGATTATTCTTATATAAGCCCTTTATGTGATGTCGCTCAGACGTCTGTGGCATGTTTGTCTTTTACTTTCAATATAAGCCCTTTATGTGATGTCGCTCAGACGTCCGACTGTGGCATGTTTGTATTTTACTTTCATTATAAGCCCTTTATGTGGTGTCGCTCAGACGCCCGACTGCGGCATTGTCATTTTATTTGCAACCTTTCGAGGAGTCTTTTCAGACACTCGCTCAGTGCATGCCATTTTTACTCCCGTATTGCATACTCATGTTTTAACCGCACGCACGCGTCACAGATTTTCGTTTACCTCATGGCAGGCTTATCATCATAAAATGTTTCAGAGTATGATTATCTCCTGTTATATTATACCCGTGTTCTTAATGTTTGCGAGTACATTCAACGTACTCACTGGCTTGTCCCTGGCTATTGTCTTGGCCAGATTTCTTGCGTGGAGAGAGCCTTGTTATGACAGTCCCGGAGCCTACGCTATGATGATAGCGGCCTCGCGAAGATAGGAGTTATCCTGGTCAGCTGTTCTTGTGGGAAATGGAGTCCCATAGACGCAGATGTTCCACAAACCGCTTCCGCCATCAACCACTAGAAACCATGTGTTGTACTCCTAGGCCACAATGGTCTTGTACTACATATTTTGTTCTTTGCTTGAAATTCTTGTATCAAGTTGGTGCCTCATCAGCTAACAGTAATCCTGGGGCTGGTGAGCACAAAGGCCGTTTTTCTGGGAAATTATTATCCCGAAATTCCGGTCGTGACAAATAATAAACATGGCACAGAAAAAGTTCCAGAACCTAAAGTCTCATGATTGCCACGTGATTATGACGCAACTGCTTCCGGTTGCATTGAGGGGGCTTCTACCGGATAACGTTCAATTAGCCATTGTGAAGCTATGTGCATTCCTCAATGCAATCTCTCAGAAGGTAATCGATCCAGACATCATACCAAGGTTAGAGAATGATTTGGTGCAATGTCTTGTCAGTTTCGAGTTGGTGTTCCCACCATCCTTCTTCAACATCATAACGCACATCCTAGTTCACCTATGCGAAGAGATTAACGTTTTGGGTCCTGTATTTCTACACAATATGTTCCCCTTTGAGAGGTTCATGGGAGTCTTAAAGAAATATGTTCATAACCGTGCTAGGCCATAAGGAAGCATCTCCAAGGGCCATGAAAATGAGGAGGTCACTGAGTTTTGTATTGACTTTATTCCCGACCTTAAGCCGATTGGTGTTCCTGAATCGCGGCATAAGGGCAGACTGGATGGAAAAGGCACGCTAGGAGGGAATCAAATAATATGTATGGACGGACATTCTCTCACTGAAGCACACTACACAGTTCTACAGAATTCTGCCTTGGTGGCTCCGTATATGGACGAACATAAGAATTTTGTACGCTCCAAACACCCGGAGCGGTCTGATGACTGGATTACACGTGAACAAACCAGGAGTTTCGCCGGCTGGTTGCAGACACATACCATGCATGACGCCTCTATTGAAAATGACCTGTACTCGCTGTCCCAGTTACCATCTTTGAATATAATGACTTTCAAAGGGTACGAGATAAATGGTAATACATTTTACACGATCGCCCAAGATAAGAAGAGCACCAACCAAAACAGTGGTGTCCGCTTTGATGCAACAACCAAGACGGGAAAGGAAACATATTATGGTTACATAGAGGACATATGGGAACTTGAATATGGACGTGGTTTGAAGGTCCCTTTGTTTCGGTGCAAATGGGTCAATATAACACGAGGCGGGGTAACGGAAGACCCGCAGTACGGAATGACAACAGTGGATCTCAACAATCTTGCGTATGCAGACGAACTCGTCCTAGCCAATGATGTGGAACAGGTTTTCTATGTGAAGGACATGTCTACCAAGCCGAGAAAAAGAAAAGATAAGGAAGCGAATGCATCATATGATGAGCCAAAGCGCCACATAGTTCTTTCTGGGAAGAAAACATCGTGGGAGTGGATGACAAGACAGACATGTCAGAAGATTATGAAAAGTTTGATGAAATTGCTCCATTCATAGTGAATATTGACCCGAGCATCCCGTTAAATGATGAAGATTTTCCATGGCTATGGCGAAAAGGGACACACGGGAAGAAAAGTTTCACACCCAAAGATCTGGGATGTGATCGGCTTCACTATGATCACTTTCTTCTGTGTTTCACACCCAGGAGGGAATCTCTGTAATAGTTAGGGTAGTTATGTGTTTTGGCATTTGAAACGCGAAGAAATTTTATGTACAAACAAATTCTTTCATGCATTTACTGATTTTTTCAGCTAAATGACCCTGAAATTGAAAAACACTTCAAATGAACTCAGAAAAGGTTGAAAGTTGGCATGGTATCATAATTTCACCCACATAGCATGTGCAAAAAAGTAGAGAGGGTTACCGCAAAAACTGGATGCACTTCGTGTACCAAATGGACAATATCTTTCGAAGTATCAGGGTTTCGGATGAAAACTCATCTGTTACAAAGGCATTTCATTTTTTAAATAACCTAAGCATTACCAAATTGAATATAATGATAAAACACACTAATAATAAACATAAGAAAAAAGAATCACTGAAAAATCTATTTTCAAAGTTAAGTTATTCACGAACTAGTGATTCACACAAATTTCAAATAATTCAAAATTTAAACTATTCAAATTTGAAAACTACCGGCACTAAAAGAAAGTTTGTAATTTTTTGTACCTAAAGAAAAAATATTCACAAAGAAACTCTAAATACAGCAAAAAACAACTAAAAAATAAATAAAGGAAAAAAAATTGAGAAAATAAAAAAGCCCGCCTACTTGGCCAAAGCGGCCTGCATACGATTAGAAACCCAACGTATTATTGGGCCAGGATGCAGGCCCGCAAAGGCCCAGTAGGCCCATAGGACAGCACAGAACAGGTAGGCCCAGTAGGCCTGCTTTGGAGAGGAGCTCGAGAGAGCTGCCGCACTGGGGCTTATAAACCAATGCGGACGCCCCTCGGCTAGCGAGGTGGGACTAAACTTGCCGCACCGCACCTGCGCCAGCGCCCACCCTTTAGTACCGGGTCGTAGCTCCAACCGGTACTAAAGGGGTGGTCTTTAGTACCGGTTGGTGCCACCACCCGGTACTAAAGGGGGTGCGCTTCCCGCCGCTTCGCCTGGCCAAAACAGACCTTTAGTACCGGTTGGTGGCTCCAACTGGTACTAAAGGGGTGTTCTATATAAGAAAACCCTTCAAAAAAATTCGCCAGTTCGTTCTCCCTCTGCTTCTTCTCCTCTGCCCCATCGCCACCGCCCCTTGTCGCCGCCCCCGTCGCCGTCCCCGTCGCCGTCCGTCGCGGTCGCCGTCGCCGTCCGTCGCCGTCGCCGTCGCTGTCCGTCGCCGTCCCCTCTGCCTCACCGTCCCGTCGCCTCGCCATCGCCATCTCCCGCGCTGTGAGCCCCTCTCCTCCCTCCAATAGAAACCGCTGCGCCGCCGACGCCGTAGGTGCACACGCGCACGCACGCGCGCGCGCACACACACACGCACACATACACACACGCGCGCGCGCGCACACACACACACACGATTCTGTTTTCTGTTTTTTCTATTTTTTATACAAATGTTTTAGATGAAATAATTAATTATAGAAATGTTAGAAATATTAGAGAAATTTTAGAAATGTTAGTTTTAGCTAGATGAATTAGATTAATTTCAAATTGTTATAGAAATGTTAGAAATGTTATAGAAATGTTAGAAATTTTAGAAATGTTAGTTTTAGCTAGATGAATTAGATTAATTTCAAATTGTTATAGAAATGTTAGTTTTTAGTTTCTTATAATTTTAGTTATAGAAATTTAGAATTTGCATATAAGTCACAATCCAATAATTTAAAAAATGTTACTTTTGCGGCGTATAGTATTTTTTCTCGACGATGCCTGGCCCGCATCCTCGCCGTCGACCCGTTCGCGACGACGTCCTGCTTCAGAGGACCCATGTCCGGGACTGGGCTCCGCCGGGCTGGCACTGGGAGGTGCTACCTTCAGGGGCTCGCCGCTTGGTGAGGAACCCGGGTCCCGTCGTCGACCCTGATGTCCTTTGGTGGCGTTCACGTGGGCCACATTCGGTGTAGAGGGAGCCAGCCCCGCCGGAGGTGGTGCGTCGCCGTGTCAGGGAGGAGGACGAGCACGTCCATCGCTACATGGCTGCTATGGACGTCAGGTTCTCCAATACCTGGCAGGTTCTTTGGGCAGATGACTGGAGATATGATCCAGTGATGGTTCCTTCTCTTCGGGTGTCCACCGCCCGCGCCCCAGGAACCGCGAGTGGCCTAGATTCTTCTGTAGTATTCAATCTTTATTAGCTACCTAGCCAGTGATTATCGTTGATGATGTATTCGAGATTATATATTATTCGAGACGATGTATTCGAGATTATATATTATTTGATACGATGTATTCGAGATTATATATTATTCGAGACAATGCATATTATGTACTATATGATTCAATTTTTTCCTTATTGATTGCATCCATGCATTGTAATTTGAATACTAAATTGTTTTATATTTCTTTTGGATTAGTTAAATAAAAGCTATGGCGGACAATACCGGCAGAGAGGGAGAAGAGGCCCTGTTCGAGATCATACGCAGCCCTCGCAGGCCAGATGATCTGAATGAAGCAGATGACGGCTCCCAATATCTGAACAATACCGGGGAGGGTGATGATAAGATATTCGATCTCGACGACCGAGCTGATGAAGTCATGAACTAGATTATGATTATGATGACGCACACAATGTTTATGATGACACAGACAATGTTGATCTTGAAATAACAAAGACTACCGGCGAGGTATATTTATATAAGCAGGCATCTGGTGATCATCACATGTTTTTTTATTTGAAGATATATTAACGAATCGATCTTTCTTCTTCAGCACTCTGGATCGAGCAAATCTGCTTCTACAGATAGCAGGACAAAGCGAGGCCCGGGAAAAAAGTTGAAGGAGGGTGTAAAGTACAACATCGATTCCATCAAAGCTAGTGGCGAACCCCTCACGCCTAAGAACATTGCGAACAAGTTCGTTCGTCAGTGCGGAGTTCTTGTGAAGGACCAACTCCCGGTCTCCATTCAAGAATGGAAAGAGCCAAAAACTAAACGTCCAGATGTAACTTGGGTCGACGCAAGAGCAAAAGAAAAGCTTCGGGAATCTCTGATGGAACATTTCACCCTACCAGATTATTTCACTGATGCAGATGTGCAGAAAGTCAAGGACGCTGCTCTTAAGAAGATGGCAATTGCATTCAACACCCACAAGAAAACTGTATGGGCCAACTACGTCGCTGTAGAAAGGAAGACTCCTGAATTCAAGGGAACACTGGAGAAGCAAAGAGAACACTCGCCCGCTTTCATGAAATTCAAGGAATCAGAATTATCTAAGGAACGGTCGAGAAAAAACAAGGCCAATGCCGCAAAAAGACACAGTTCAATAGGCCGGGGCCAGGTGGCTACGCGGTGGCAATGCCTAAGTGGGATAAGTCTGAGCAAGAGATGGAGGATGCAGGGGTCACTCCGGTTACTAGGAGCTGGCCCCCCAGGTGCAGAACTT
>NC_057796.1:35900627-35902018 GCF_018294505.1 Triticum aestivum | reverse complement strand
ACGCAATAGAAGATTCTCAAAAGGGGGTGTTCATGCCCAACAGAGAGAGCGACGAGCTTACGCATGCCCTGGGAAATCTTGAACACCCGGGAAGAACACGAGGCAAGGGCGTTATTCCCTGGTATGAGGGATTTTCGGAATGGAACAACGACTACAGGTGCAGTGCAAGAAAGAAGATGGAGGAGGAGAAGAAGAGGAAGCTGGAGGAGGAGCAGAGGAAGCAGGAAGCAGAACGCCTTCGAGGTCGAGAAGCAAGGCACGCGGACTTGGCACTCAAATTCCAGCGGCAGCAGTAGCAGATCGACTCACTTAGCTAGGAAAGAGGGTCTCAACAATGGCAGCAGCAAGCGGATGATCCAGCATTGGATAGCGCCGTCCCATCCATGCCGAGAAGCAGCGTTGGTTCCGCCCCGGGCGACGCACTGCTGGATACATACCCTGTGGATGACATCATAGAGAACTCTAACTGTGAGCTACACTTCAAAATGAAGAACATATCCATGAAGGTGGCGGACGCTGTTGCTTTTACAAATACCCCCGAAGCAACCTTCCATTGCACCCTGATTCCAGCGGGCTATGCTCGTGTCTTGGTTGATGAGGTGATGGACCAATATTCGGGGCTAGAGCTTGACATTCCTGGTGGTGACGACGAGCACACACTGGGAGAGGCCATACATCGTATCATCCTATGGAGAAAGGATTGCATAATCTTTCGAAGGCCACTGACACCGTGTCAGCCGACTCCTCCTCGAAGTCCGCCACCGAGTCAGCAGACTCCCGCTCCTCCAAGTCCATGAACGCGTGAGCCGACTCCTCCTCGAAGTCCGCAACCATGTCAGCAGATTCCCGCTCCTCCAAGTCCACGAACGCGTAAGCCGACTCCTCCTCAAAGTCCTCCACCGTGTCAGCAGACTCCCGCTCCTCCAAGTCCACCAATGCGTGAGCAAACTCCTGCTCCAACTCAGCCACGTCAGCCGTCTTTGCCGCCTCAGCAATCGCAGAAGAGACACGCCGCAACTATGGTGCGTAGCGGTACGAGTCGAGGTAGTATAGGAGGTACATGTGGAGGCAAGCGATATAAATATGGTCCAAGCCTCGCTCCTCTTCCTCACAGGCCTTACGGCATGACCGAGGAGCAAAACGAAGCCATAGTGAAGGCCCAAGTGGACGCCTATTTTGGACCGAAACCGACATTGCTGCCAAGGGAGAAAGTGCCTGAGGAAAAGATTGACCACTTCATTCGTATGGCTAGACCACCAGATCCCAAGCCTATTGACTCAGACTATGAGCGCCAAATCAGGAATGCACATCGAGCACGACTACACAAGGAAGCGAGCTCGAGCTCAAGCCAACAAGTAGCTGGCAAAAATGCGGGAAAACCGTTCCCCAGC
>NC_057796.1:35887647-35900415 GCF_018294505.1 Triticum aestivum | reverse complement strand
TGTGCCAACAACACATGAGAGTACGCGCGCCCTATATTATTGTGGGCAAACCGTTCCCCAGCTGAACAATCTGGTAATAACCGAGGAGCATATAAGCCAGGCTAAAATGCTCAATATCAGTGTTGGACCACTCCTCGAGATTGAGCCCATGTCTCCTATTAGAGAGGAGGAAATAAAACAGAAATATGTCCGGGGCCAACCTTTGGTCAAGCCCGAGGAGGTCAAGAACCTCCCAACGAGAATGTATGAATTGCATCAGTGGTACATGAACATTACCAAGATTTCCAATCGAGAGTCCCTCATGGTGAATGTCAAGGAGGAGCATTACTTCCATGAGAAGGCTCTGTCCGTTGAGTATTCAGAACTATTTCAGTTATACAATCAAGACGCAGTCGACAAATCTCTCGTCAGTTGCTATTGTCTGTAAGTGATTTCTTTCTGTAATTTAAGTCTCAAGCTAGCTGTAGTGATCATTTTGATCAATCATTACCTGTAATTATCGTCACTATATTCTTTTCTCTGGTATTATGCAGGATGAAGATGTATGAAATGAAAAAATCTGGACGCTATGGCATTGGGTTCATTGACCCAAATACCGTTAATGAACACACATGGAATATTCCAAGTTGTCAAGCAAGTTTAGAGGAAAGCATGCTAGAGTTCTTCAAGCGCCTCAATACCAATGAAGATATAGTACTTCCTTACAACTTCCTGTGAGTCACACTGTCTTGTACTACAAATTCTGTTTTTGCTTACTAGCTAGCTAGATGTTAGTAATTAAGTGTATAGGGTTTAGGGTAGTTGATTAGTGTTGTGCACATGCCCGCTTAATTAAGACATGCAAACGTGTGCGCATGCAGTTACCACTGGATCTTGTTAGTCACTAAAGTTGATAAAGGAACAGTTGAAGTACTGGACTCACTACTTAAGGAAGAAAGTGACTTCGCCATCTTGAAGGGGATACTCGACAAGTAATTTCAATCATTATTAACTATATCTCAGCCTATTTAATTAGTTCGTCATTTCCTGATATCAACTATTTAATAACCCCTTTATTCATTTTGTTTGCTATCGGGCAGGGCTTGGGCAAAGTTCATCAAGGTGACTCCAGGCAACTGGGAAAAAAGCTGTATTGGTGGCGACCCAAGGTAAGTAATTAAGTAGTACTAGCTAGCTACCATCTCTTTAATTCTTGTTTCAATACCATTAATTAATTAACATGCTTGATTAATCATTATCTGATTAAATTCCATTCTCGTAAAGGCCCTGAAGCAGGCGCCGGGGACTGATCTGTGTGCATACTACGCTTGCGAGAACATTCGCATGATAGCGTCCGAAAGGAGCAGATCTCAAAGACAAGACTGGGTACGTTTGTCAGAACACTATTCACAAATTTTTACACCATTATCGATATCTAGTCACACAACTAATACACATGCATATTGATCTCCTTCTTAATAGTTCAGAGAGGTGCAGGAGCAGCAACTACCAACGGAGTGCATACTAGCACTTCAAGAGGAAATAGCGGGATTTTTGCTCGACCAGGTCATAGATCCCAAAGGAGAATACTATTACCCGCTACCGCCCCCATGAACCACTTGTCATCGTGCTCCGAAGGCACCAAGGCAACATGTAGGAGAAATTGTATATATATATATATACATGTGTATGTGTGAATAATTAATGGTGGTTGTGAGACATTCGATGATATATATACATACATACACACATATACATATATGATTGGTTCTACGAGAAAATCTATTTATATATATATGCATAACGTGTACAATATTTAGTATCATAAAATACCAGCAAACAAAAAAGAATTAAATGGAAAACACAAAATTAATGGAAAAATAAAAAATAAAACCAAAACCCCCCCAAACATTTAGTACCGGTTGGTGTTACCAACCGGTACTAATGGTCTACCAGCACCCGGGCCTGGCTCGTGCCATGTGGTGGCACTTTAGCGCCGGTTCGTGCCGAACCGGTAGTAAAGGGGGGGGGGCTTTAGTCTCCACTCTTTAGTGCCGGTTGTAGAACCGGCACTAAAGGCCCTTACAAACCGGCGCTAAAGCCCGGTTCTGCACTAGTGATCATCACATCGTATTGTTGCTGATGTTGAGGGTGGAAGAACATAAGGCTTTCAAAAATGTTTAGGATGAAGAGGAGGAACAAGATGCTTTAAAAATGTTGATGATGAAGACAACAAATGAGATGAAGATGAAGGGGATGAAGTTCCTGCTCGCTTAGTTGAAGACATAAAGCGTAAATCTACCGATGACATTGGAGACATTGACAACAGCGATGATGAACGAGTTAACGAAGAGAAACTTCATTGAGAAAATTATGATAATGATCTTAATTAAAAGCCGTGTTATTAGCTAGCATGTTGTTGGCCTTGTTGAAGTCGTTGTTGTAATGTCTTATTAGGTGAGACTGATGTTGAAGATCCCAGACATTTCTGAATTTGTATCATATATTTCTGAAAGTACTGTCAACTATTTCCAAAAGCTATCCAGTTTATTTCTAAAATGGTTACCAAAAATCGTATCATTTCATATAAATCACCTGATGTTCTTGTTTTTGCTATTGTGGAAAACTCATAGCTTGCTCGTCTTTGTAGTGATATGGATGAATTCCCCAAATTGGTCTGCAGTGGAAGAACAAATGGCCGGGGACATGGTTGTGTAGAGATTGTAGTGCATGTGTGCATGTATTTATTCCCACCCGTTATGCTGCCAAAATTTATAGCAAAAGTTATCTACTTATACCTGATACGTCTCCAACGTATCTATAATTTTTGATTGTTCCATGCTATTATATTATCCATCTTGGATGTTTTATAAGCATTTATATGCTATTTTATATGATTTTTGGGACTAACTTATTAACCTAGAGCCCAGTGCCAGTTTCTGTTTTTTCCTTGTTGTTGTGTTTTACAGAAAAGGAATACCAAACGGAGTCCAATTGATGTGCCAATTTTTGATGATTTTATGGACCAAAAGAAGCCCCCAGAGTAAAAGAGTTGCGTCAGAAGAGTCCCGAGCCATCCACGAGGGTGGAGGGTGCGCCCTACCCCCTGTGCTCGCCTCCCTATCTCGTGGATGGCTCGGAGACCCCCCTGACATGAGACCGACGCAAAAACTTCCTATAAATACAGAAACCCCCGAAAAGAAACCTAGATCGGGAGTTCCGCCGCCGCAAGCCTCTGTAGCCACCAAAAACCAATCGGGACCCTGTTCCGGCACCATGCCGGAGGGGGGATCCATCACCGGTGGCCATCTTCATCATCCCGGCGGTCTCCATGACGAGGAGAGTAGTTCACCCTCGGGGTTGAGGGTATGTACCAGTAGCTATGTGTTTGATCTCTCTCTCTCTCTCTCTTGTTCTTGATTCGGCACGATCTTGATGTATCACAAGCTTTTCTATTATAGTTGGATCTTATAAAGTTTCTCCCCCTCTACTCTCTTGTAATGGATTTAGTTTTCCCTTTGAAGTTATCTTATCGGATTGGGTCTTTAAGTATTTGAGAACACTTGATGTATGTATTGCATGTGCTTATCTGTGGTGACAATGGGATATTCATGTGATCTACTTGATGTATGTTTTGGTGATCAACTTGCGGGTTCAGTGACCTTGTGAACTTATGCATAAGGGTTGGCACACGTTTTCGTCTTGACTCTCCGGTAGAAACTTTGGGGACTCTTTGAAGTACTTTGTGTTAGTTTGAATAGATGAATCTGAGATTGTGTGATGCATATCGTATAATCATACCCACGGATACTTGAGGTGACATTGGAGTATCTAGATGACATTAGGGTTTTGGTTGATTTGTGTCTTAAGGTGTTATTCTAGTACAAACTCTTGGATAGATCGAACGGAAAGAATAGCTTCGTGTTATTTTACTACGGACTCTTGAATAGATCGATCAGAAAGGATAACTTTGAGGTGGTTTCATACCCTACAATAATCTCTTCGTTTGTTCTCCGCTATTAGTGACTTTGAAGTGACTCTTTGTTGCATGCTGAGGGATAGTTATATGATTCAGTTATGTTATTATTGTTGAGAGAACTTGCACTAGTGAAAGTATGAACCTTAGGCCTTGTTTGCTAGCATTGCGATACCGTTTACACTCACTTTTACCACTTGCTACCTTGCTGTTTTTATATTTTCAGATTACAAATATCTATATCTACCATCCATATTGCACTTGTATCACCATCTCTTCGCCGAACTAGTGCACCTATACAATTTACCATTGTATTGGGTGTGTTGGGGACACAAGAGCCTCTTTGTTATTTGATTGCAGGGTTGTTTGAGAGAGACCATCTTCATCCTACGCCTCCCACGGATTGATAAACCTTAGGTCATCCACTTGAGGGAAATTTGCTACTGTCCTACAAACCTTTGCACTTGGAGGCCCAACAACGTCTACAAGAAGAAGGTTGTGTAGTAGACAACAAGCTCTTTTCTGGCGCCATTGCCGGGGAGGCTAGGTAAGCGGCACTAGCACCCCATCAACTAAGCTCTTTTCTGGCGCCGTTGCCAGGGAGGTTAGTGCTTGAAGGTATATCTTTAGATCTTGCAATCGAATCTTTTAGTTTCTTGTTTTATCACTAGTTTAGTCTATAAAAGAAAACTACAAAAAAAATGGAATTGAGGTTGCCTCATATGCTTCATCTTTTTAATGTCTTTCTTGAAAATGATGGAAAGGAAAATTGTGCTCAAGTACTAGAAGAAGAATTACATAGAATGCTTGGCATAAAATATGTGAATGATGAGCATGATTGCAATGTTATTAGTATGAATTCTTGAATACCCATGATGCTAATGATATGCAAAGCCACAAGCTTGGGGATGCTATGTTTGATGAAGATGATATGTTTAATCCCCCAAGTTTTGATGAGCAAATTTATTATGATGAAAGCATGCCTCCTATTTATGATGATTATTGTGATGACACGTGTGCTATAAAGAATAAAGATAACCATGAATCTTGTCAGCATGATTTTAATTTTCAATTGGATTATGCCTCACATGATAGTTATTTTGTTGAGTTTGCTCCCACTACTATTCATGAGAAGAAATTTGCTTATGTGGAGAGTAATAAAAATTCTATGCTTGTGCATCATGAAAATAGTGCTTTATGTGATAGTTATATTGTTGACTTCATTCATGATGCTACTGAAAATTATTATGAGGGAGGAATATATGCTTCTAGGAATTGCAATAATATCAAGTTTCCTCTCTATGTGTTGAAAATCTTGAAGTTATGCTTGTTTTGCCTTCCTATGCTAGTTGATTATTGTTCCCATAAGTTGTTTTCTCACAAAATCCCTATGCATAGGAAGTGGGTTAGGCTTAAATGTGTTAGTCATATTCTTCATGATGCTCTCTTTATGTTTCAATTCTTATCTTTTATGTGAGCATCATTGAAATCATCATGCCTAGCTAAAAAGGCATTAAAGAAAAGTGCTTGTTGGGAGACAACCAAATATTTACCCCTACTTTTTTGTGTGTCCACATGATTAAGCTGCTGTAGTAATCATGTTTTATAGATTTTGTTTCAATAAAGTGCCAAGTAAGACCTTTAGAATAGCTTACGGTGATAGTTGTGTTGATCCTGCTGAAAATCAGAAACTTTTGCGCCCAGTAAATTAGTTTTGATAATTCACAAAAACGTTCTTTTGATCTGATTCTTTTTGCTCTGGATTGGTACACAAATTTCTCAGGTTTTACTAATTTGGTAGGATTTTTGGAGTTCCATAAGTATTCAAACAAATCAAATTGCTACAGACTGTTCTGTTTTTGACAGATTCTATTTTCATTGTGTTGTTTGCTTATTTTGATGAATCTATGAGTAGTATCGGAGGGCATGAACCATAGAGAAGTTGGAATACAGTAGATATTACACCAATATGAATTTAGAATGAGTTCACAACAGTACCTAAGTGGTGATTTATTTTCTTATACTAATGGAGCTTACGAGTTTTCTGTTAAGTTTTGTGTTGTGAAGTTTTCAAATTTTGGGTAAAGATTTGATGGGCTATGGAATAAGGAGTGGCAAGAGCCTAAGCTTAGGGATGCCCAAGGCACCCCTAGGTAATATTCAAGGACAACCAAGGGCCTAAGCTTGGGGATGCCCCGGATGGCATCCCCTCTTTCGTCTTCGTTCATTGGTAACTTTACTTGGAGCTATATTTTTATTCACCACATGATATGTGTTTTGCTTGGAGCGTCATTTTATTTTATTTTGTTTTGCTTGCTGTTTGAATAATATCCCAAGATCTGAAATTCTTAAATGTTAGAGATTCTTCACATAGTTACATAATTATTCGACTACTCATTGATCTTCACTTATATCTTTTGGAGTAGTTTGTCGTTTGCTCTAGTGCTTCACTTATATCTTTTTAGAGCACGGCGGTGGTTTGATTTTGAAGAAATAGATGAACTCTCATGCTTCACTTATATTATTTTGAGAGTCTTTTAGAACAGCATGGTAATTGCTTTGGATATAAAATTAGTCCTAATATGTTTGGCACCCAAGAGGGATATAATAAATTTTTTCATATAAAGTGCATTGAATACTATGAGAAGTTTGATTCTTTATGATTGTTTTGAGATATGAAGATGGTGATATTAGAGTCATGCTAGTAGAGTAGTTGTGAATTTGAGAGATACTTGTGTTAAAGTTTGTGATTCCCGTAGCATGCACGTATGGTGAACCGTTATGTGATGAAGTTGGAGCATCATTTACTTATAGATTGTCTTCCTTATGAGTGGCGGTCGGGGACGAGCGATGGTCTTTTCCTACAAATCTATCCCCCTAGGATCATGCGCGTAGTACTTCGTTTCGATAACTAATAGATTTTTGCAATAAGTATATGAGTTCTTTTTATGACTAATGTTGAGTCCATGGATTATCCACACTCTCACCCTTCCACCATTGCTAGCCTCTCTTGTGCCGTGCAACTTTCGCCGGTACCATACACCCACCATATATCTTCCTAAAAACAGCCACCATACCTACCTATTATGGCATTTCCATAGCCATTCCGAGATATATTGCCATGCAACTTTCCACCGTTCCGTTTATCATGACACGCTCCATCATTGTCATATTGCTTTGCATGATCATGTAGTTGACATCGTATTTGTGGCAAAGCCACCGTTCATGATTTTCATACATGTCACTCTTGATTCATTGCACATCCCGGTACACCGCCGGAGGCATTCGCATAGAGTCATATTTTGTTCTGAGTATTGAGTTGTAAGTAAATAAAAGTGTGATGATCATCATTATTAGAGCATTGTCCCAGTGAGGAAAGGATGATGGAGACTATGATCCCCCCACAAGTCGGGATGAGACTCCGGATAAAAAATAAAAATATATAAAAAGGAGGCCATAAAAAAGAGAGAGAAAGGCCCAAATACAAAAATGAGAGAAAAAGAGAGAAGAGACAATGCTACTATCCTTTTTCCACACTTGTGCTTCAAAGTAGCACCATGATCTTCATGATAGAGAGAGTCTCCTATGTTGTCACTTTCATATACTAGTGGGAATCTTTCATTATAGAACTTGGCTTGTACATTCCAATGATGGGCTTCCTCAAAATGCCCTAGGTCTTCATGAGCAAGCGAGTTGGATGCACACCCACTTAATTTCTTTTTGAGCTTTCATACACTTATAGCTCTAGTGCATTCGTTGCATGGCAATCCCTACTCACTCATATTGATATCTATTGATGGGCATCTCCATAGCCCGTCGATACGCCTAGTTGATGTGAGACTATCTTCTCCTTTTTGTCTTCTCCACAACCACCCTTCTATTCCACCTATAGTGCTATGTCCATGGCTCACGCTCATTTATTGCATGAAGATTGAAAAAATTTGAGAACATCAAAAGTATGAAACAATTGCTTGGCTTGTCATCGGGGTTGTGCATGATTTAAATATTTTGTGTGATGAAGATAGAGCATAGCCAGACTATATGATTTTGTAGGGATAGCCTGCTTTGGCCATGTTATTTTGAGAAGACATGATTTCCTTGTTAGTATGCTTGAAGTATTATTATTTTTATGTCAATATTAAACTTTTGTCTTGAATCTTTCGGATCTGAACATTCATGCCACAATAAAGAAAATTACATTGGTAATTATGTTAGGTAGCATTCCACATCAAAAATTCTGTTTTTATCATTTACCTACTCGAGGACGAGCAGGAATTAAGCTTGGGGATGCTTGATAAGTCTCCAACGTATCTATAATTTTTGATTGTTCCATGCTATTATATTATCCATCTTGGATGTTTTATATGCATTTATATCCTATTTTATATGATTTTTGGGACTAACTTATTAACCTAGAGCCCACTGCCAGTTTCTGTTTTTTCCTTGTTTTTGAGTTTTATAGAAAAGGAATACCAAATGGAGTCCAATTGACGTGCCAATTTTTGATGATTTTTTATTGACCTAAAGAAGCCCCCGAAGTAAAAGAGTTGGGCCAGAAGAGTCCCGAGCCATCTACGAGGGTGGGGGCGCGCCCTACCCCCCTGTGCTCGCCCCCCTATCTCGTGGATGACTTGGAGACCCCCCTGACGTGAGACCGACGCCAAAAATTCCTGTAAATACAGAAACCCCCGAGAAGAAACCTAGATCGGGAGTTTCGCTTCCGCAAGCCTCTGTAGCCACCAAAAACCAATCGGGACCCTGTTCCGGCACCCTGCCGGAGGGGGGATCCATCACCAGTGGCCATCTTCATCATCCCGGCGCTCTCCATGACGAGGAGGGAGTAGTTCACCCTCGGGGCTAAGGGTATGTACCAGTAGCTATGTGTTTGATCTCTCTCTCTCATGTTCTTGATTCGGCACGATCTTGATGTATCGCGAGCTTTGCTATTATAGTTGGATCTTATGATGTTTCTCCCCCCCTAGTCTCTTGTAATGGATTGAGTTTTCCCTTTGAAGTTATCTTATCAGATTGAGTCTTTAAGGATTTTAGAACACTTGATGTATGTCTTGCATGTGCTTATCTGTGGTGACAATGGGATATGCACGTGATCTATTTGATGTATGTTTTGGTGATCAACTTGCGGGTTCAGTGACCTTGTGAACTTATGCATAGGGGTTGGCACACGTTTTCGTCTTGACTCCCCGGTAGAAACTTTGGGGCACTCTTTGAAGTACTTTGTGTTGGTTTGAATAGATGAATCTAAGATTGTGTGATGCATATCGTATAATCATACCCATGGATACTTGAAGTGACACTGGAGTATCTAGGTGACATTAGGGTTTTGGTTGATTTGTGTTTTAAGGTGTTATTCTAGTACGAACTCTAGGATAGATCAAACGGAAAGAATAGCTTCATGTTATTTTACTACGGACTCTTGAATAGATCGATTAGAAAGGATAACTTTGAGGTGGTTTCGTACCCTACAATAATCTCTTCGTTTGTTCTCCGCTATTAGTGACTTTGGAGTGACTCTTTGTTGCATGTTGAGGGATATTTATATGATCCAGTTATGTTATTATTGTTGAGAGAACTTGCACTAGTGAAAGTATGAACCTTAGGCCTTGTTTCCTAGCATTGCAATACCATTTACGCTCACTTTTACCACTTGCTACCTTGCTATTTTTATATTTTCAGATTACAAATATCTATATCTACCATCCATATTGCACTTGTATCACCATCTCTTCGCTAAACTAGTGCACCTATACAATTTACCATTGTATTGGGTGTGTTGGGGACACAAGAGACTCTTTGTTATTTGATTGCAGGGTTGTTTGAGAGAGACCATCTTCATCCTACGCCTCCCACGAATTGATAAATCTTAGGTCATCCACTTGAGGGAAATTTGCTACCGTCCTACAAACCTCTGCACTTGGAGGCCCAACAATGTCTGCAAGAAGAAGGTTGTGTAGTAGACATCAATACCTTCTACATTACGGTCTTGAGAAGCTTGTTCTTTAGGTAATCTAAACAACCAAATTCTTAGGGATAAGCTTCCTCCACCTTGCTTCTTTTTTGGTTATTGTGAATTGGTACCTCATGTTGGCATAGTCACTACTAAAATTTGCAAGGTTACCTAGGGTTTGAAATGTTCCTTAGATCCTAAAATGAAGACATTAAGGATTGTTAGTCTCCCTAGGGGCATTAACAAAACACAAGGTAAACTTATGATCCCCTAGAGTGTAGGTAAACTATAGTCCCCTAGGGGTTGTGTTGCACTCCTAGGGAGGTCTTGTACCATGCGGCCATATAAGAGCAAGTATAATAAGGTGATGTAGGTAGGCTACAAGACTTTAAATACGTCTCAAATGTATCTATAATTTTTGATTGTTTCATGCTATTATATTATCATTTCTATATAATTTTATAGCAATTTATTTTATTTTCATGGACTAACCTACTAATTTAGTGCACAGTGACAATTCATGTTTTCTTATTTTGTTTTTGGTTTTACAGGAAATCAATATCTATGTAGGTCAAAATAAGTTGCCGATTTGACACGAATCTTTTGGGCAACCAGAGACACTAGAAGCTTCGGGAGAGATCGAGACAAGCAGCCAAGGGCTCACACGACCAGGTGGAGATTTATGGCGGCGAAATCAGGTCAATGCGGTAAGAGGGGCCCACATGGGCAGGGGGCGCGGCCCGGGGGAGGGGGGGTAGGCTGTGCCCCTTCCCGTGTTGGCCCCCCCACTTGCCGTTGACCTGATTCCACTGCCATGAATCCCTATAAATACTAAAACTATTCGTCCTTCCTCCAGAAGAATGTTACCATCATCGCAAGTTCCTATTCGATGAAGATCCCATTTGGAGGCCTTTTCCGGAGCTCTGCCAGAGGGTGAAGTCATTGCTCGAGTCTTCTTCATCAACCTTGCTGCCTCCATGATAATGTGTGAGTAGTTCCATCAGGGTCCATAGTAGTAGGTAGATGACCCTCTCTGTATTTGAATCTTCAATACCATGTTCCCGTGAGCTTTCTCACATGATCAGGATCAATTTGATGTAATCGGTGGTGTGTTTGTTGGGACATGATGAATCGTCACTTTATGACCAGATTGTTCATTGAAATCAATTGAATCTTTTGAGGTTTTATTTCTTGTATAATTAAATAGCTTTGCATGCTCTCCGATCTATTTGTCTTCTTTGGCCAAGTTCGATGGGTTTTTCTTCAGAGGGAGTGGTGCTTTGTCATGGCTTCAATCTTGCGGTGATCTAGCCCAGTGACAATAAGGGCCAATGCACGTATTGTATTGTTGCCACTAAGGGTAAAACGATGGGGTTTTCTCATATTAATTGACTTCATTGTGTCTTCCCCCTCACTCCCATTCTTGTTGCCTTTGCCTCTCACTACCTCCTTGTCGTTCATCCCTCTCCTTCCCTTTATTATCTAGTGCCCGCTCCCTCCCCACTGGGCTATTCTTTCACAGTTCACAACCCTTCGAAGCAACAAGTGCTCTAGATCTCTTCCCATTAGTCGATGACAATCATTACCTCTTTAAATGGGGAACTACCATGGCTGACCATCTACCTGTCCTTAGCCCTCATGTTTCTTTCCTAGAGATTTAACACATCGGTATTTTCTTTTGCTAGTTGGTGGGCATGCTGATGGACATATGCCCTAGAGGCAATAATAAAATGGTTATTATTATATTTCCTTAATCATGATAAAGGTTTATTATTCATGCTAGAATTGTATTGACCTGAAACTTAAATACATGTGTGGATACATAAACAATTATCGTGTCCCTAGTGAGCCTCTACTAGACTAGCCCGTTGATCAAAAGATGGTTAAGGTTTCCTAACCATAGACATGAGTTGTCACTTGATAATGGGATAACATCATTAGGAGAATGATGTGATGGACAACACCCATCCGTTAGCTTAGCATATGATCGTTCAGTTTATTGCTATTGCTTTCTTAATGTCAAATACATATTCCTTTGACTATCAGATCATGCAACTCCCAGATACCAGAGGAATACCATGTGTGCTGTCAAACGTCACAACGTAACTGGGTGATCACAAAGATGCTCTACAGGTATCTCCGAAGGTGTCTATTGAGTTGGCATGGATCGAGATTAGGATTTGTCACTCCGTGTATCGGAGAGGTATCTCTGGGCCCTCTCGGTAATACATCATAAAAGCCTTGCAAGCAAAGTGACTAAGGAGTTAGTTGCAAGATGATGTATTAAGGAATGAGTAAAGAGACTTGCTGGTAACGAGATTGAAATAGGTATGACGATACCAACGATCAAATCTCGGGCAAGTAACATACCGATGGACAAAAGGAATTACGTATGTTGTCATAAGGTTCGACCGATATAGATCTTAGTAGAATATGTAGGAGCCAATATGGGCATCCAGGTTCTGCTATTGGCTATTGATTGGAGAGGTGTCTCGGTCATGTCTACATAGTTCTCGAACCCGTAGGGTCCGCACGCTTAACGTTCGTTGACGATATAGTGTTATATGAGTTATATGATTTGGTGACCGAATGTTGTTCGAAGTCCCAGATGAGATCACAGACAGGACGAGGAGCTCCGGAATGGTCCGGAGGTAAAGATTGATATATAGGACGATGGTATTCAGACACCGGAAGTGTTTCAGAGTGTACCGGGTAGCCATCGGAATACCGGAGGGGGTACCAGACACCTCGGGGAGGGTAATGGGCCTATTGGGCCATTAGAGGGGAGCACAGCAGCCCACAAGGGGTTGGCGCACCCCCTATGGAAGCCGACCAAGTGGGGGAAAGG
>NC_057796.1:35873867-35887350 GCF_018294505.1 Triticum aestivum | reverse complement strand
AGGCTGCTCCCTCCTCCCCCACCTATATATATGTGGGAGGGGGGCGCCTAGCACAACCACAACAATTGCTTAGCCGTGTGCGGCGCCCCCCTCCACCGTTTACACCCTCGGTCATATTTTCGTAATGCTTAGGCGAAGCCCTGCGGAGATAGCATCACCGTCACCGTCACCACGCCGTCGTGCTGCCGGAACTCAGCCACTACCTCGCCGTCTTGCTGTTGGGGAACGTAGCATGAAATTTCAGAAAATTTCCTACGATCACGCAGGATCTATCTAGGAGATGCATAGCAACGAGAGGGGAGAGTGTGTCCACGTACCCTCGTAGACCGAAAGCGGAAGCGTTAGATTAACACAGTTGATGTAGTCGAACATCTTCATGATCCAACCGATCCAAGTACCGAATGTACGGCACCTCCGTGTTCAGCACACGTTCAGCTCGATGACGTCCCTCGAACTCTTGATCCAGTAGAGGGTCGAGGGAGAGTTACGTCAGCACGACGGTGTTGGTGATGTGATTCGTGCAGGGCTTCACCTAAGCACTACGACACTATGATCGGAGGAGTAAACTATGGAGGGGGAACCGCACATAGCTAAGAGAATTCCTGGTGTGCCTTTGGGGTGCCCCCCGCCCCCGTATATAAAGGAGAGGGGAGGAGGCCGGCGGCCAGGAGGAGGCGCGCCAAGGGGGGAGTCCTACTTGGACTCCTAGTCCAAGTAGGATTCGCCCCCTTCTCCTTTCTCCACCGGAGGGAATAGGAAGGAGAGGGAGAGGGAAAGGGAAGGGGGGCACCGCCCCCTCCTCCTTGTCCTATTCGGACTCCCTAGGAGGGGGGCGCGCGGCCACCCCCCGCGGGCTTCCCTCTCTCTCCCTTAGGCCCATGTAGGCCCAACACTTCCCTGGAAACTCCGGAAAAATACCCGAATCACTCGGAACCATTCCGATGTCCGAATATAACCTTCCAATATATGAATCTTTACCTCTCGACCATTTCGAGACTCCTCGTCATGTCCGTGATCTCATCCAGGATACTGAACAAACTTCGGTCACCAAAACACATAACTCATAATACAAATCGTCATCGAACGTTAAGCGTGCGGACCCTACGGGTTCGAGAACTATGTAGACATGACCGAGACACATCTCCATTCAATAACCAATAGCGGAACCTGGATGCTCATATTGGCTCCTACATATTCTACGAAGATCTTTATCGGTCAAACCGCATAACAACATACGTTATTCCCTTTGTCATTGGTATGTTACTTGCCCGAGATTCGATCGTCGGTATCCTTATACCTAGTTCAATCTCATCACCGGTAAGTCTCTTTACTCGTTCCGTAATGCATCATCCCGTAACTAACTCATTGGTCACATTGCTTGCAAGGTTTATAGTGATGTGCATTACCGAGAGGTCCCAAAGATACCTCTCCGATACACGGAGTGACAAATCCTAATCTCGATCTATGACAACCCAACAAACATGTTCGAAGACACCTGTAGAGCATCTTTATAATCACCCAGTTACATTGTGACTTTTGATAGCACACAAGGTGTTCCTCCGCTATTCGGGAGTTGCATAATCTCATAGTCAGAGGAATATGTATAAGTCATGAAGAAAGCAATAGCATTAAAACTTAACGATCATTATGCTAAGCTAACGGATGGGTCTTGTCCATCACATCATTCTCTAATGATGTGATCCCGTTCATCAAATGACAACACATATCTATAATCAGGAAACTTAACCATCTTTGATTAATGAGCTAGTCAAGTAGAGGCATACTAGGGACACTCTGTTATGTCTATGTATTCACACATGTACTAAGTTTCCGGTTAATACAATTCTAGCATGAATAATAAACATTTATGATGATATAAGGAAATATAAATAACAACTTTATTATTGCCTCTAGGGCATATTTCCTTCACTTGCTGGGTCAAGAAGGCATGGACGTCACCGAGCTAAGCGTGTGCTGAACGCGGAGGTGCCGTACGTTCGGTACTCGATCGATTGGAGCGCAAAGAAGTTCGACTACATCAACCGCATTACTAAACGCTCCTGCTTATGATCTACGAGGGTATGTAGACACACTCTCCCCTCTCGTTGCTATGCATCTCCATGGACAGATCTTGCGTGTGCGTAGAATTTTTTTTGTTTTCCATGCAACGTTTCCCAACACATGCTTTTGTGACTGCCACCTCAATGTTGACTCAACTTAGCCTTAGATGAGTATGTTGTGTGGTTTATCATGATCTAATTCTCCGATTTATGAGATAATTATTACAAGGTTTCCTTGTTGACCTCTCCTCATTAATCGTTATCTAGACAAGCAGTTGTCTACATTACCAAACTTTGGTTGATGGGATGTGCATTATCCTTCTTCTTGTATTGATTTAGTGGCTAAAAGGGTTGCTTATTGTCCATGTGGGTTGTCTAGTTAGATTAATTTGACTTGCATAAACATATGGGCTGAAATGAATTTAGTTGGACACAAATATGTAAGCTAAACCCAAAATTACTCATTTATTGCATTTGAATGATTACAGAGCTTAATCCAGTTAGAGACATCCCTAGTTGACTTATAGTTATCATGGTTGCCTTTATATGTGGGATGGAGTTGTGGTTATAATGCTCTCGTTGCCTTTTGTTGCCAAATGACTAATTGCCATCCTCGTCATCCATGGCTCAAGGTTGTGTCTGGGGTGTTGTTAATTTTTTCATTTGAATAATTTGGTATCCATTCTAATAGGATTATGACCTAGACCAATCGCCGATGTTCTTTAAACTAGGCTCCTAAATAAAATATTGCATCACCTCATGTGATTGCAAATGCTCTAACCTTAACTCTCATTTCTTGTCTTTGTGTTTTGATGACCCACAAGTATAGGAGATCAACCACAGTCCTTTCGATAAGTAAGAGTGTCGAACCCAACAATGAGCAGAAGGAAATGATAAGCGGTTTTCAGGAAGGTATTCTCTACAAGTGCTGAAAGTAGCAATGATAGATAGTTTTGTAGCAAGGTAATTTGTAACAAGTGACAAGTAACAAGTAGCAATAGTAACAAAGATGCATCAATGTGGCCCAATCCTTTTTATAGCAAAGGACAAGCCAAAACGTTTTCTTATAGTAAGCAAAGCGTTCTCGAGGACACATGAGAATTGTTGTCTAGTAACATTCATTATGTTTAGTTGATTCGCGTTTGCTACTTTGATAACTTGATATGTGGGTGGACCGGTGCTAGGGTGCTATTCTTACTTGAACAAATAACCCTCTTATGATTACCCCCACTCGCAAGCATCCACAACTACGAAACAAGAATTAAGATAAATCTAACGATAGCACGAAACATATGGATCCAAATCAGCCCCTTACGAAATAACACATAAACTAGGGTTTAAGCTTCTGTCACTCTTGCAACCCATCATCTACTTATTACCCCCAGTGCCTTCCCTTAGGCCCAAGTATGGTGAAGTGTCATGCAGTCGACATTCACATGACACCACTAAAGGAAGAACAACATACTCATCATCAAAATATCGAACGAATACCAACTTCACATGATTACTTATAACAAGACTTCTCCCATGTCCTCAAGAACAAAAGTAACTACTCATAAATCATATTCATGTTCAATATTAGAGGTGTATTGAATATGCTTGAGGATCTGAACATTTAATCTTCCATCAAATAAACCAACTAACATCAACTACAAGATGTAATCAACACTACTAGCAACCCACATGTACCAATCCGAGGGTTTGGGACAAAGATTGAACACAAGAGATGAACTAGGGTTTGAAAGGAGATGATGCTGGTGAAGATGTTCATGAAGATTGTTCCTCCCACGATGAGAGGATCGTTGCTGATGTCGATGGCTTTGATTCCCCCTCACGGAGGAAAGTATCCCCGGCGGAATCGCTCCACCGGAGAGCAAAAGTGCTCCTGACCAGGTTCCGCCTCGAGACCGTGACACTTCATCCCGAAAGTCTTATCTCTATTTTTTCTAGGGCAAATAGCCTCATATAGCAGAAGATGGGCATGGGAGGCCCGCTGGGGGCCCACAAGCTCATAGGGCGTGCCCTAGGGGGGCGCCCCCTGAGCTCGTCACTCCCTGGTGGACCCCCTTTTGGTAATTCTTCCGCCAATATTTTTCTATATTCCAAAATAAGTCTCCAAATTTTTTGGTCATTTGGAGTTGTGCAGAATAGCTATCTCTGCTGTAGCCTTTTGAGGTCCAAAACTCCAGCTAGCGGCAATCTCCCTCTTCATGTGAAACTTGCAAAATAAGAGAGAAAAGACATTAGGATAACATCATAAAGTGAAATAATGACCCAAAAAATAATACATAATAGTAGGAAAACATGATGCAAAATGGACGTATCATGTTGGTATTTGCAGGTTGTTGAGAAGAAGCTGAGAAGAAACAAGATTTAGCTCTAGTTAGCATTTCCATTATTCTATTATGAACACCTTGTAAAATTTCCCAAGATCTGACCATGATCCATGGAATCTTTTGTAATTCAATTCATTTAATTGTAATCAGATAAGATAATTTATTCCAATGCATACATTTTGTATTATCATTTGTAATTCAACTGAAATTGTATTATTGAATTCAAAGAATATTTGTAATTCAAACAATCATTTGACATAATTTTGAATTCCAATTTCGAAGTGGCATGAATGGTCTTTATGCATTATAGTCATTTGCTCATTGCATTCATTTATCCATTCATGAATTTGTATTGGATAGTGATCCAAATGTTACACAATGAGCAAAGGTCATGCCCAATTTTCCAACATGTGGTTAGATTTAGTTGTTTGAAGAGAAAAGTTTTAAATTCCCTTTGATTTTGGATGAATGAATGCAATGCACAATCGAGATAAAATTTCATGCTCTCGACTTAAAACTATGGGTTATTACAGCCCATGCCTTGCCTTGCCAAATCCGCACATCCTTGCATGTAGTATTTGTCATAGCCTCCCACCATGCAACCTACCCACCTTGCCACTTGTTGGCCGCCCACAGATACCGCTTGGTCCATGTTATCACCCACATGAAATGATCTGGTCGGTAAGTCCTAACATCTTAGGGCCTCTCGAATTAAAAAAAAACTTTGTTTGTCCTCCCTATTTATCAATAGACACACTTGGACGAATTTGGGTGACAAAAAATTACCTCTATTTGGCACCATAGTGGAGTCACAAGATGGCAAGCAGCGAAGGTGGCACAACGCAGAAGGTTAACGCACGTAGGGATGGCATGGCACGTGAGGTCAACGTAATGTGAGATAGTGTGCGATTGGAGGGTGGAGACGAGGATGGCAGCGGTTGGAGGGCATGCGATAAGGATGGTGCACGATGGGAGGAAGACGTGCAATGGAAGGTTGACATGCTGCAGACCAGAGCCTCATTGACCTCCTTTATCCCGATAATAATGCCATGTGAGAGCGCTCTGATACGTCTTCGTCGTATCAATAATTTTTTATTGTTTCATGCCATTATTATACAACTTTCACACACTTTTGGCAACATTCTATATGATTTATTGGACTAACCTATTGATCTAGTGCCCAGTGCCAGTTCCTGTTTTTTGCATGTTTTTTGTTTCGTAGAATATCCATATCAAACAAAGTCCAAACGCGATAAAAATTTACGGAGAATTATTTTGGAATATATGTGATTTTTGGGACTTGGAATCAACGCAAAGAGGGGCCCAAAGCCCCCAAGATACACCAGGGTGCGCCCCAATGGCCAGGCACACGATGGTGGGTTGTGCTCACCTCGTACGTCGGTTGGATCTCTACTTCGGGCGCAAGGAAGCTTATATCCGAAAAAAATCATGTTAAAATCTCAGCGCAATCGGAGTTACGGATCTCCGGGAATATAAGAAACGATTTTCGGCCAGAAAACAGGAACGCGAAACAGAAGAGAATAGAGAGGGAGATCCAATCTCGGAGGGGCTCCCGCCCTCCGCCACCATGGAGGCCATGGACCTGAGGGGGAACTCTCCTCCCATCTAGGGGGAGGCCAAGGAAGAAAAAGAAGGAGGGGGGCTCTCTCCCCCTCTCTCCCGGTGGCGCCGGAGTGTTGCTGGGGCAAGGATCGTGACAGCGATCTACATCAACAATCTTGCTACCTTCAACACCAACTTTCTCCCCCTCTATGCAGCGGTGTAACACCCCTTCTCCCCGCTGTAATCTCTACTTAAACATGGTGCTCAACACTATATATTATTTCCCAATGATATTTGGTTATCCTATGATGTTTGAGTAGATCCGTTTTGTCCTATGGGTTGATAGATGATCATGATTGGTTTGAGTTGTATATTTTATTTTGGTGCTGTCCTACGGTGCCCTCCATGTCACGCAAATGGAGGGATCCCAGCTGTAGGGTGTTGCAATACGTTAATGGTTCGCTTATGGTGGGTGGCGTGAGTGACAGAAGCATAGACCCGAGTTTGGGGGTCATTGCGTATGCGATAAAGAGGACTTGATACTTAATGCTATGATTGGGTTTTACGACCTTAATGATCTTTAGTAGTTGCAGATGCTTGCTAGAGTTCCAATCATAAGTGCATATGATCCAAATAGAGAAAGTATGTTAGCTCATGCCTCTCCCTCATATAAAATTGCAACAATGATCACCGGTTTAGTTATCGATCACCTAGGGACAAATGACTTTCTTGTTGACAAAATCTATCTACTTTTATTGTCTTGCAATTTATTCGTAGTTTTATTCCTGCAAAGTACTCATAGTTTTATTCTTGCAAAATAGTTTCATACTTGTTTTAGGTAAAGCAAACGTCAAGTGTGCTTAGAGTTGTATCGGTGGTTGATAGACCTTGAGGGAATATTTGTTCTACCTTTAGCTCCTCGTTGGGTTCGACACTCTTATTTATCGAAAAAGGCTACAAACGATCCCATACACTTGTGTGTTATCATGCTCGAGCTCCTCTTGGATTTTGTGGCTGCCCATGGATGTCCGGGAGTGTGGCCCGAGCTGGGTGGCGGCTTGATGAAGTGAGAGGAGAGGATGGCGGGCAATGACTAGCTCTGGTGGGGGAGAGGAAGTGGAGTGAATAGATGAGAGGGTGTGTGTGTGGGGGGGGTGGTTGTGTGGGTTAGAGACAGAGAGAGAGAGGAGTTTGAAAACTAAGGCTATGTGATTGGGCCACGTGATTCGTACTGAGGTGATTTGTCCGCCGCACAATCCCATCCCGTCCCGCCCATACATGTGAGAAGATTTGAAGAAAAATAAGCACATAGGAAACAGGGGAGATTTGGTTTTGTCCATTTTATCCGAAGCGAACAAGTAGGGAGATAGAGTAGGGGGCACCCTTTAAGATGCCCTTAGTTGTTGGCTGCAATTATCAACACCATACCTGCGATTATTTATCGTTTTAGTAGAAAATAATGAGCCCGAGCCTCATACAATTTGCTTAAGTTAGAATCAAAGCAGCCAGATGAAAGAGGCAGAAGAACTCCAGGGCGAGGGTCTTCTCGCCTCCCGCCGGACCGCCGTAGATCCGCCTTGTCTTCGGTGGCGTTAGGGCCATGGAGACACGGTGGACCTCGACCCTTGCTGGTGGGAGGGCTCCTGCTCCATTTTAGGGTCTTTGTTTAGGGTTAATTAGGGTTTGTGTCCTATTCAGGAAGTCGAGACGGCGGCAGTTTCGCGTAGTTGGAATAAGGCCCTCACCGCCTAATCTCTTTTCCGGCGGTGCGTACAATGTCGTCGGAAGGCGTGTGAAGGTATGTCTCCGGCGGATCACGTGGGATTCGGCCGGTGTTTGTCTTTGGTGGATCTTCATGGATCCAGTCTTGGTGCGTTTACGTTCGTGTGTCTACAAGTTGAACTCTTCCGATCTACGCTTCTCTTCATCAACGGCGATTGCTGTTCTGGTGCGCTGGTCCTGTGGGGCCTTAGCACAACGACTTCCCAACTCTCTACTAAAACAAATTTTATGCAGCTCTGGTGAAGGAGGGGCGATGACGGTGGTGCGCCTTCAGCTCGCTCCAACGTTTGTAGTCATCGCTAGGTGGTCAATGGACCTTGATGTAATTTTTATTATTTCCGGTATTCTTTGGACTATCATGACATTTGATGAATAGATTGAAAGTTTTCTCGTAAAAAACAAATAAACTAAATGGGAGCTTGTTTGCGTGCAACCGTGCATCAAGTTTAATCGATCTTCACCCTCTTTTCAGTAACAAGCCTAGAAAATGATCGATCGAGATGCTGTAAAGCTAATTAACCGTGCAATTGCCATTTTCACACAGCTTGAACTTTGCACGAGGATGCATACTCGGCACCGTGTACGCGGTACGTGACACGAGCCAAATTAAGAAGCAAAACGAGCACGCAAGCAAATTAAGAAAGGAAAGAGGCACAAAGTTTTACGAGGGAAACAAAAAATGCGTTGCGCGCGCGCGGCAACCGCCGCATCCACTCGAACCGCGCGCTAACTCCCGCTCCTCCGCCGTATATAACCCTCTCCCCGCCGTCGATCGTAGAGATCCCTCCCAACTTCCCCCAAGCCGCGCCTACTCTACTCTCACCAGCGATTCCTTGGACGGTCCCCTCCAGCGATTCGCCATGGAGTACGACGGCGACTTCGACGTCGACCAGTTCCTCGACCTCGACGCCTTGGACAAAGAGGGATTCATGGTTTCCGCGGCTCAGCAGGATCCTCTGGCAACTCAAGTCGTCAATCCAGACACACTGCCCGACGCAAACGACGGCTACTTCGACATCGAGCAGTTCCTCGACCTCGACGCCTTGGACGGAGAGGATTTCATGGTTCACACGGCCGTCACCGCCGAACCCCAGCAGGATCCTCTGGCGGCTCATCTCCTCATGCCACAAACGGTGTCCGACGACAACGACGGTCAATCTCAGGTACGGACTTCAGTCTGCTGTGGCATAGGTCCTACTCCTACGAATGATTACGTCCGTGCCTCTTCTGTAACCAAATTTTTGGTCGCATGCAGTTTCAGGCACCGGTGCTACCGCCCGTCCAACACGAGCAAACACAGGGCGAGACGTCCGCCTATGGCTTCGTTGTGCAGATGCTGATGCCGGCGCCCCTCGCTCATGCTCAGCCCAATATCCCCTCCGATCAGGTGCCGGGGACGGCCGTCATACACCAACAAATGCTAGGCCAGCCGACCCGTTCTTCCCCAGACAGCCTCCAGCTGATGAACCCTGAGTTCTTCCCGCGGCATGGTCATTATGACATTGCGGAGGAGCTCATTGGAGACAAAATAAACCAAACAAGCGGTAGCGGCGCCATTGGTGCTCCCGACGTTGGCCTCATGGAGCACGAATTAAAGCAAAAAGTTGGCAGCGGTACCAATGGTGCTCCAGAGGTTGGCTCCATGGAGGAGGATGAAGAAGGGTTTGTGCCGCTCCTTCCAGGGCGACTGCAATGCACCGACTGCCTTGTCGTCAGGGAAATCAGGTCCCGAAATGGTAAGCATGCATGCATGCATTCAGCCAACTCATTTCATCCTTGATAAATTTGCTGCAAGACTGGTCGCAACTTTAGTTCATTTCATCCTTGATAAATTTTTCTAGTACCTTGCGACAGGGTTCAAATTTCAACAAAATTTCAGTGAAATTTTGGAAATTTTGCGTATTTCAGTGGGATCTAAAATAGTTTTAACCCCAAAATTTTGAGGCAGATTCAAACTGATTTCAAAATAAATATGAATTATGTTAGAATTCATTAAAATTAAGTGGAATTTGAAATCTCCAAATCTGAAATAATTTCCGAAATATGCGATTTAAAAAAAAATTCATATATTTTGATGAGGTCCAAAATTATTTTGTTTCCGAAACTAAAAATCTTGCCTTGCAAGGCTGATCGCAACATTCATTCCTTGATAGATTTTCAAAATGTAATTTTGCAGACTCTCGACTATTCTGCCTAGTTCTTCACACGAGTAAGACCCATGGAACGTTTGAACATGCTATCCTTCATCGCCATTACATTGGCGAACAGACCACGACCGAATACATAAAGTAAGTGTCACAGACTCATTCATTAATTCTAGGTTACTCATGAACTAATTATGCCTGAACTGCATGTAGCAACCCTAATTTAGTTTCATCCTATATTCAGTTTGCGCCGCCATGATGGCGAGTGGGTGCTCAAACTCATGGAAAGCATCGTCACGTCGGAGAGAGCGATATGTAAAGTGGAGGACTCCAACGAAGCCCCACTGAATATCAACATGAACTGGCCTCCAGTAGTTAATGACACATACCAGCAGAAGGAAATATCAATGCTGTTATCGATCTTGAATAGCCACAATGAAGAAATTGGTTTGTAAATCCGTGAATATGTTTTGAGTTTTTCATGCACACAATCCATTTGTGCGTCACCGATTATAATTTTTATCTATGTTGCAGTTGAAGCATCGGTGCCACCACTACCTCCAGCTGCGCAGGCCCCGGCCATGGAGGCCGCTACAAATATCAACCTGTTTTCTGTGATAACAACACCTGATATTCCCGAGCCTCTCCCAGTCATTCTAGAACAGCAGTCTAGTGAGAGTGCTTTGGTGCACTCAAGCAGGCCCACTAGGGAGCAAGAGAGAATGGGAAAAAGGAGCAAGGAGCAGGAGGTGCGACACTACCTACGCGAGCAAAAGGAGAAGGCTCAAAATGAATTGGATATATCTTCCGCCATCAGGCTGTTTTGTCGTAGGAATGGTCTCACACAAAGATTGCGCTGGGTACATAATTGTGCACTTGTCTTTTTATATTCCATGAGTAGTACATATTGCACATAAATGTTCAATACATTTTATGTGGCATTTGATTTCCTCTGCAGATTAGGACGATCAACAGAAAAATCATCGACCTGGAGGAGAGGGCAATTAGCTTCACACTGGATAGACTGATGCCAATCAGAGACACTGTGCATGGATATGTGATTGAGAAGGAAGACCTAATAGCCGAAATTACAAGTCTTATGAAGAAGGAAAGGGAGTGCAAAAATGATCACGAAGCTGGTCCTTCCATCACCAAGAAGGGTCGTGTGGCGCTATAATTAATGCCCTATACAATAATAATTTTGGTCTAGAATTGTTACTTAGTTATTTGTATATCTTTCAAACAGAGATGTGTTGTACCGAAGTAAACATGCCAGCATGTTGCACATGTTGGCTATTTAACATGGGAGCAATTTGTATTTTTATAAGGACTAGCATACTGGCCTTGCTTTTGCAAGAGCAACATCCTACCTTATTTTAAAATCTGATTTTATGACATGACTCTTTGACAACACACAAATTAAAGTACAGTAAATTACAACATTTTTCCGTGATGATGGTTCAAAAATATTGGTGTCCTAGGTGTAGGGAAATGACACCAATCCACCCTGTTGGCGGTTAAACGTACTATGATAGTGTACGAGAGGTTATGCTGCAAATGAAAATTGCTCGACGATAGAAAGATATCAATCTCAATACCTCTTTTTGATTTCTGAATTTTTTTAAGTACGAAAAGATCGAAATCTAAAATGCAAAGGTCGTTCCATCAAGGCAAACCTAATTGAGGCATCATGTTTAGCTTTTTGTGTTATGTTTTTTCTTTTACGTAAAATCTTAAGAAAGGGTTAAAATTTGCTCAGATTTGGTTTTGGGTTGTTGATTTTCTGGTGTGGTGGAAAGCAGTAAATGTTCATGTGGCATCATGTCACATGGGAGTTTAATTTAGCTCATGGCATGTTTTTCTTCTTCTCTTTCCCTGATCCAAAGAACTGAATATTGTATAAGCAATTTTCATCATGAATGAAAATGTGGGCTCGGTTGAGCTCCTTAATTCGAAAAACAAAAAACAAATCGCTGTACCTGAACTCTTGACAAAGATATAATTTCTTAATCCTTTTTGAATGCAAAGGGCAAGGGCGGTAAAAATAGCCTTTGTACAAGGTGATGGAGAAAACCCCTTGTGCTGGGTTTATTAACATCACTAGAACGATGAATCATCAAATAAATGATGAAATCATAACATGGGAATGGTACATCTGCAGTGGGGTCACAAAGAAGGAGAAAGAAGCCATATTGCTTCTTCATTTGATGTGACATGATAAAGAAGAATAATTCTTTTTAGATACTAGAATATGGTATATATTATTTTTATTTAATGCTAATAAGAGCGGGTACATAATGATGAAACAGAAGAGGTAAATATTGTTATCATTCTAAGAACAAGCACAGTGTCTTGCACAATTGCGCGGGAAACCTTCCTATCATATACAGTTTATTTTGCTTGTGTAAGTTTATGTTGTCATACTATTTCCAGGACACATTAGATCAAGGATTAAATGTTCACTTCGTACAACTACATATGGACCATTTATGGACACCAATTTGGACCGTATAATTAGCAGGTAGTTTGTATGTGTTAAATGACACTATGTTGGATTAATTAATTGGGTCCATTATAATTGTAATTATATAAATTGTCAAGATGGTCCTCAATTTGTATGTCAAGCGGTATTGTCGTGTGTACCAGTGTATGTGATTTCAAACCAATATATGAGATTAAAGTTTCAGCCATGAGCTGGCCAGTCATATATCTTTAGGTGAATATACGGAAATAAAGTTTATATGTGGGTCAGCCAATCTCTAGTCGCCATGCTATATAATATGTGACGCTGACAGCTCGCTGGAATCTACATGGTTTGGCTGCGATATTAAACCTAAAATAAAGTTTGGAATGTCAGCCAACTTACTGGTCATTCCATTAAGCCGTTTGTTTTGTTTATGTTGTATATATGACTTAACAATACTAAATCGGTATGTGGAGTAAGATGGCTTGTAGCTCTTATGCTCAATTTGCCTGTTCGGCACACATGATTAAAGTGTAGACAGTATGTGAGATTACTGTTTGTTTGTACATGATATTAGACCAATAGATCATATACTTAACCAGAAATTTAAATACATGCAGTACAAGAGTATTGTTTTCCGTCAAAAACAGAGATCATAGACCAATAAAATAATGTTTTGTACCTCTGAATGTCTAATTCGTCTTGCATATTCTATCCATGATGTTAATTATAGTTCTATGAGAGAAGTGTGTAAAAATAAAGTACAGATCACAAGTTAAGCGATTCTTCGCTACAAACTAGAACTTGTTTGGTAGTTTTTTTCTTCAAACTTGAATTTTGGCTAGTTGATAATATGGGATGTTCTATTAAGTTGGTCAGGTTGCTTGCATATCATGCTAAGGCCCCGTATGACCAGCGCACTAGAGAGCAAGCATCGCTGATAAAGAAAGTCGTAGATTAAAAGGATAAAACATGTAAACACGCAAACGAAGACGAATGAAAACCAGATCCAACCTGATCCATCGAAGACCAGTGCCGATCGAATCTTGTGAGGTCTGACAGAGACACACCTCCACACGCCTCAAGTAAGACATTGAACCTAATAATAATGAGAACGTGGTCCTTTCCCCCGGG
>NC_057796.1:35852214-35873593 GCF_018294505.1 Triticum aestivum | reverse complement strand
GACGGGAGGAGAAAGAAAGCCTAGGATCTTTTCTTCTGATGTACTTAATATTTTTATCGTGTATTTAAAAAAATGTGTGTCCCTTATTAACTACTATCATCATGTATCAAGAAATGGTTGCAATGTATTAAAAATTGTTTACAGTTTCTTGACCTGTTCATACGTGTATTAAAAAATGTTTGCCTTGTACAAAAAGTATATAGTTTATTAAAAATCTCCATCACACTTCTGAAAAATGCTTGTCCTGCATTAACAATATTTCACTGTGTATAAAATATATAAACCATGTATAAAACTATTCATAATAATTTTTTAAATTTTCATACTGTATTAAATATGTTTTAACATTATTAAGAAATACATGATATGTTAACAAATGTTAATTGTTTATTAAAAATTCTTACCATGTATTAAGAAGTGTTCATTATGTAATAAAATTTTTCTTCAAGTCTTTAAAAAATGTGCATCTCATATTAACAAAACTTCTTAAAATGTCCGTTCGTGTACTAAAAATTGATTGAATTGTATGAAAAAAATTATTTATGAAAAAGCTTCATCATGCTTTAAAATTTGTTTACCGTGTATTAAAATTTTCATCATGTACTGAAAACATTTACCATGCATAAAAGATATTCATCTTTACTTCAAAAATATTCATATTCTATTAAATATTTACAGTTTATTAAAATTGTTCCTCATGTATTAACAGTGTATTGAGAAGTGTTTATGGTGTATTAAAAATGTTCCTCGAGTGTTTAAAAATTGCTCATCGTGTATATAACAAAAGTTCATCGGTATTAAATAAATGTGCACCGTGTATGAAATTTTGTAGGCCAATGTAAATACACGATGTCCATCGTGTATGATTTTTTTCTTCTAAATGTCGGCTGAGGATGGTGCACTTCTAGCCCAATGAGTGTGTTGCCGCTTCAAGATAAGAAAATTAAGATGCAGAAAAATGACCATGAACTAATTCATGAAAAATAAACATCCTTCCTATATTTTGGACATTAATTGGAATCCTAACACACCAGGAGTAGCATCGCCCAAATGCTTTCGAGCCCGATGCTTTTCACTAGGTGAGATGAAATAAAAGGGATTACAAGTTATGGGATCGAATTCCACATCCTAATACAGCACTACTCCTGACGAAGGAACTAGATCGCCGTAATGGACTTAATTAGTAGTACAGAGTGCTCGCGAACGTGCCAGCAGAAAGAAGGAGGGCATGGGGAGCATGCTCGGATCCGGCGAGGCGTGGAAGTTGGGCCCGGCGAACATGGCCTTCTGCGGTGTCGTTGCTTGCGCCGGCGTCGTCGCTGCCGCTTTAGACTCCGGACGAGGCTTCTTGTGTAAGTCCCAGCGCTCCGCCGAGGACGCGCGGCTAGGGCTAGGCAGGCGCTCGTTGTTGCCGTCATGGCGGCCGCGATCTGTGGGCGGGGACGCGCTGCACGAGGTCACGAGTTTCTTGCTGTCCCAGCGTCTGACCGAGTCGGCGCGTCCGGGGCCCCCGGCGCTGTATGACGATGAGGACATCGTGGTGCGGGGCTTCTTGTATTTCTTGTCCGCATCCCACCTCTCGACGGAGCCGGCACGATCGGTGCTCCCGCAGCCCTCCGACGACGAAGACGACGAGCAGATTGAGCTGCATGGCTTTTGGCACTTCTTGTTCCAGTCCCACCTGTTGAAATATATGGCCCGCCTCCCTCCATCAGTTCGGACTTTTGAATGAGTTGGCTGGAGCATGAATTCAATATGGTATTCATAGCCTACCTTCTCTAAGCACATCTCGCAGCCATGGCCTCCTCCAGCTCCGCCGTCGCCTCACCAGCCCTCATCCCGATCGCCGATCGCCTTCATCGCTCCAACTTCCTGGTGTGGCGCGCACAGGCCATGGCGGCCATCCGGGGCGCGCAGCTCGTCTCCTACCTCGACCCAGAGAGGGAGCTGCCGGCCTGCAAGCTCACGGACAAGGACGGCAAGCCCAGCGACGTGCCCAACCCGGCGTACGACATCGACAGGGCCCGTGACTCCCAGGTGCTGAGTTTCATCTTCAATTCAATCTCAGCACCAGTTATGATCCAGGTTGCACATTGCAACACGGCGGCCGAAGCTTGGGTCGCCATCACGGAGATCTTTATCTCCCAGACTCAGGCGGACATCGTCAACACAAGGATTGCTCTCTCCATGACGAAGAAGGGCAACTCCACGGTGGCCGAATACTTCGGGCGCATGAAAGCGCTCGGCGATGAGATGGCATCTGCAGGAAAGCCTCTCACCGACGACGACATGGTGCCCTACATCCTGGCGGGACTCGACTTCGACTACATGTCCTTCGTCTCCACCATCTGCGCCCGAACTGAGTCCATCAAGGTGAGCGAGCTCTACTCGCAGCTCGTCAATTTTGAAAGCAGGCTAGCTATGTTTGAGGGCGGCGGTCAGTCGTCTCACTCCTCCGCCAACGCCGTCTCTCGCGGCGGACCCGGCCGTGGCGGTGGCCGCGGTGGCAATGGTGGTCGCTATGGAGGCGGCCGAGGTAACGGGGGCGGTGGCCGTGGCCAAGGACGTGGCGGTGGTCGGGGCAACGGAGGAGGAGGTCGCAATGATCTCCCAGAAGTCTTCTGTCAAATCTACACCAAGCCAAACCACACCGCCATGGAGTGCTACCGCCGCTTCGACATCTCCTTCAACAAGGAGAAGAGCGCGGCAGCCGTCAACACCAACCATGCCAACTCCCAGTCCTCCTACGGGGTGGACACTAACTGGTATGTGGATTCTGGAGCGACAGATCACATCACCAGCGAGCTCGACAAGCTCACTGTTCGGGACAAGTACAACGGGCACGATCAAGTGAACATGCCAAACGGCGCAGGTATGAAGATTTCCCATATAGGTCATGCTTATGTTCGTACCCCTACTCGAAATCTTCATCTCAAAAACATCTTGCATGTACCAAATGCCACTAAAAACTTGATCTCTCCTCATCGGTTATCATATGACAATCATGTGTTTCTTGAAACTCACCCTCACTTTTTCTCTGTCAAGGACAAGGCAACGAGGAAAACCCTCCTCCACGGCAGGTGTAGAAACGGGCTCTATCCCCTATCATCAGCTCCCATAAGCTCGGGCAGGCATGCACTTGGCGCCACCAAGATCTCATCATCACGGTGGCACAATCGCTTAGGTCATCCATCCTCGACGATCGTTCAGCATGTTCTCAAACACAATAATATTTCTTTTTCTAGCAAAGAGTTGAATAATCAGGGTGTGTGTGATGCTTGCCAACAAGGCAAGAGCCATCAACTACCCTATCCGAATTCTAGTAGTATTTCCAATGCTCCTTTAGAGCTAGTTTTTTCTGATGTATGGGGGCCTGCCCGAGATTCCATCAATAAGAAAAACTATTATGTGAGTTTCATAGATGATTTCAGCAAGTTTACTTGGATCTACATTCTCAAACATAGATCAAAAGTGTTCAAAGTTTTTCATGAGTTTCAAGTGCTAGTTGAACGTCTTTTTGACCGAAAAATTATCACTATGCAAACGGACCGGGGAGGCGAGTATGAGCGCCTAAACTCCTTCCGTCATATAGGCATTACACACCATGTGTCATGTCCTCACGCCCATCAACAGAATGGGTCAGCCGAGAGAAAACACCGCCACATTGTAGATGTAGGTCTCTCACTTTTGGCTCATGCTTCAATGCCCTTGAAATTTTGGGACGAAGCATTCCTCGCTGCCACCTATCTCATAAACCGCACTCCTAGTAAGGTGATCAACCTTGAAACTCCCTTGGAAAAACTGTTTCATGAAAAACCCAATTATCATGCTGTACGCACTTTTGGTTGCGCTTGCTGGCCAAATCTCCGTCCCTTCCACTCTAGAAAACTAGAGTTCCGCTCAAAACAATGCGTTTTTCTTGGCTACAGCAATCTCCACAAAGGTTTCAAATGTCTTGATATACAAGCTGGACGGGTTTATATTTCTCGTGATGTCATCTTTGATGAATCCGTTTTTCCCTTTGCTGCCTTAAATCCAAACGCCGGGACTCCTCTTCGCTCCGAAGTTCTCCTTCTTCCTGAAACCATACCCTCTGAACTTCTTGATCATGGGGACGAACAAACAGCTGATCCATCGGTTGATCTTCATAAAAATCCTGCTGTTAATTTTGGTGGAAATCCGGTTGTGTTTCATGATTTTATGCAGCAGACAGGCGCGGAACACCATGCAGATTCAGGTGCTGCAGCAGATCCTGACAGCGGCAATCCCGGGGTTGATTTCCCCTCGTCTGGCGCGCCCGCCAGCAGCGGCGGCGGCGTATCCGCCTCGGGAGGAGGCGAGCCACCAACGACGTCCCACGCGTCCAGTCGCGGGCCCGCAGGCGGGGGCCCGGAAGCGCACTTTGCGCCCGACGGGTCCAGCGCGTCTGTCCCGAACCGCCAGGTGGCGCGATCTCCTGTGCGCGATCGGGCCGACCAGTCGGCTGCCTCACGAGCAGGGGGCAGCATCCGCCTTGCCCCTCGTGCCGGCCAATCAGGCGCGTCACATGAAGCCGACAACATCCGCATCGGATCTGATGCATCCGGATCGGCTGCTCTGGCTCCTGGTACAAGGACGAATGGATCTTCTGTGGATTCGGGCCGACTAGTCGGCTGCCTCACGGGCGGGGGGCAGCATCCGCCTTGCCCCTCGTGCCGGCCAATCAGGCGCGTCACATGAAGCCGACAACATCCGCATCGGATCTGATGCATCCGGATCGGCTGCTCCGGCTCCTGGTACGAGGACGAATGGATCTTCTGCGGATTCTGGTTCTGTGGTTCCTCCTGCACCGACACAGAGAACTACACGATCACAACATGGTATTTCAACACCAAAAATACGTACGGATGGTACAGTCAGGTATGATAAGGTACGATTTGTTGGCCTTGCTACTACCGGAGAACCATACAACTTGAAAGAAGCTTTAGAACATAAAGACTGGAAAAATGCAATGGATGAGGAATATAATGCACTCATGAAAAATAGAACATGGCATTTAGTTCCTCCGGCAAAAGGCAGAAATATAATTGATTGTAAATGGGTTTATAGAATCAAAAGAAGAGCAAATGGAGAAATAGATAGATATAAAGCTAGACTAGTTGCAAAGGGCTTTAAGCAAAGGTATGGAATAGATTATGAAGATACCTTTAGCCCAGTTGTGAAAGCAGCTACTGTCAGACTTGTTCTCTCTGTTGCAGTATCAAACAACTGGAGCCTTCATCAATTGGATGTGCAGAATGCGTTTCTTCATGGCGTTCTAGAGGAGGAAGTGTATATGAAGCAACCACCTGGGTATGAGGTAAAGGATAAGCATAATTATGTTTGCAGGCTTGATAAGGCTTTATATGGTTTGAAACAAGCACCCAGAGCATGGTACTCTAGGCTGAGTGAGAAACTCCAAAGGCTTGGTTTTCGGCCATCCAGAGCTGACACATCACCATTCTTCTTCAGAAAAGGAAAAATCACCATTTTCATGTTAGTATATGTTGATGATATTATTGTTGCAAGCTCATCACAGGATGCAACTAGGGCATTGCTTGAAGATCTAAGGAGAGACTTTGCTCTAAAAGATCTTGGTGATTTGCACTATTTCTTGGGAATAGAAGTAAAGAAGGTTAAATATGGCATAGTCTTGAGCCAAGAAAAGTATGTGTCAGATGTGTTAAAACGAGCAGGTATGATGAATTGCAAGATTTCAAATATGCCTCTCTCAACTTCTGAAAAATTGTCAAAAGAAGAAGGTGAGCCTTTGAGTGCTGAAGAATCTACAAACTATAGGAGTGTTGTAGGTGCCTTGCAATATCTAACGCTTACAAGACCTGATATATCTTTTCCTATTAATAAAGTATGTCAGTTCTTCCACACTCCTACTCTTGCACACTGGACAGCAGTAAAGAGGATCTTGAGATATCTAAGAGGCACTATGAGTACAAGTTTGAAAGTCACAAGGTCAACATCAACTTTGGTGAGTGCATTTTCTAATGCAGATTGGGCAGGTTGTCCTGATGATAGAAGATCAACAGGGGGCTTTGCTGTTTTCTTTGGACCAAATCTTATCTCATGGAGTGCACGGAAACAAGCCACTGTATTAAGATCAAGTACAGAAGCTGAGTATAAGGCCTTGGCCAATGCTACGGCAGAATTAATATGGATTCAAACCTTACTAAATGAGCTTCGTGTAAGTCATTCTCTTGTTGCACGTTTGTGGTGTGATAATATTGGTGCCACTTATCTTTCAGCAAATCCAGTGTTTCATGCAAGAACAAATCACATTGAAGTGGATTATCATTTTGTGCGAGAAAGAGTAGCTAAGAAGCTACTTGATATTCGTTTCATTCCCACTAATGATCAAGTTGCAGATGGGTTCACTAAAGCCTTATCTTGGCGGAAATTAGAAGAGTTTAAGAACAATCTCAACTTGGTAAAGTTATGATTGAGGAGGAGTGTTAGAATACTTATATGTGTATTATGGTGGAGTATAAACCGTATATACGATGTAGGGCCGGTGCCGCGTGTTTATCTTGATGTAACTTGGTTGGTAGGTTGTTGGAGGATCTCTATCTTGTATAGTTAACTTGGAGATCAATCCAACAACCTAACCACCAGATCCTTGTAAACCCTAGCCCGCGGTGCTCTAAAATTAGCGAGTACACACATGATACGTATCTATAAAATACGAAAACACTAACGCCCACACGTGTGGGCGTTAGCCAACTTGCCCACACGCCTCGATCGCCACTCAGTGCCTTTTGCACGAATCTTGGCACGAGAGGGCTGATTTTGTGTGCCACGTAGGACAATTCGTGTGTGTGGCGTATGAGGGAGTTCGCCCGCACGCTGTTTTCCCTCCGAGGTCAGCGGTTGCGACTCGGGGCGTGCGGTGGAACTGCCGTCGCGCCCGCACGCCCCGCACGACTTCTGTCCCCCATCCCCCACGATTGCCCATTTTCCCACTCTCCCACACCCAAGTTGTCATTTGTCATGTTTTTTGCAAGTTACATGGCAACCGCCCTATTCGTGATTGTAAGCAGATGGCAACTCTCTTTTACCCCGAACATGTTATTGTTGCCACGTCTGTTTTTGTAGCGCTACATGGCAACTATCTAGTGTTAGTAGGTGGCAACTCCTAAAGATACCACCGTAGTCCACATGCCCGTGTCCTCTCCCACACACCAAAAGCTATCAGTTGCCATGTGTTTTTGTAGGGTACATGGCAACTGCCCTAGTGTGCTTGTAAGTAGATGGCAACTCTCTTTTACCCGGACATGTTTTATGCTTTTTTTGTAGTGCTACATGACAACTGTCTAGTGTTAGTAGGTGGCAACTCCTAAAGTTTTCAAATCATGACAACTGTAGTAGATCAGACCATACATGGCAACAGCTGCAGTTGCCCAAAAATGGCATCCGGCACTTGATCTGAGATGTCAACTGCAGTTGAGCAACCATGGCAACTGTAGTTATCCGACATGGCAACTGTAGTTCAGCGACATGGCAAGTGCAGTTGTCCGACATGGCAACTGCAGTTACACGTACATGGAAGAGGGTCCGGACCATAGCAATCGCGGCGGGACGCGTGGTTACTGCCACGCGGGGCGTGTGGCTCGCAGGCGGGGAGGGGCAACGGCTGAGACGGGTCGTGCGGGCCGCGTGGTCGCTCGCCCGGACGTGCTCATGCGGGCGATCGCGCCGCACACCGAACGGGCTGTGGCGGGGTGCGCCCGGACGTGCTCGTGCGGGCGGGCCTGTGCCGATGCCACACAGGACGTGCGGCAGATACCCCAAATACCACACGTGTGGCAGTTATCGACGTCCATATAATAAGGGCAGTGCTAAGCACCAGAGCGCCGGCCCGACGCCCTGGCCGGTCAAATCCCGCACGTTGGATATGCTGCCTCTCAGCCGTCAGATCAAAAGCTCTTTACTCAATCATTTTTGCCCAGAAAAACACAAAACACAAGGACGAGAGATCAACGACCGGAACCGCCGATACCCGCCATGGCCATGCGAGGCGACCTACCTCCAAGCGCGCCCGCCGGTAGCCGCCCTCGAAGCACTGCCGTCCAGCCGCCCGTAGCCGCCCTTGAAGAGCTGCCGTCTCGCTGCCGGTCGCCTCCCTAGCAGCGCCTGACCTTGCCGGTTCTAGCTGCACCTCCGGTCGTACTATCTAGTCCGTCGCCGGCTGCCTCCGCTCGTTGACGCAGCACATCGGTCACAGCTCATTGTTGCAAAATCTCAGGTCTCCTTGGTTGCAGCTGAGCTCGCCCTCTTTCAGCTCCACCGTGGACGGTTGCAGCTCGTCATAGCCAAAAAGCTACATCAACACCCCACGGTGCCCGCCGGGTGCATAAAAAACCGTCACCAGCTCCAGCAAAACATGTCGCCGGTCACAGCAAAAAGCGTCGTCGGTGGCAGCAAAAAGAACACCATCCACTGCAGATCCCAACAAATTTAGTCGCCGATTCCAGCAAAAAATACCTTTGCTTCTAGCAAAACAGAATGCCAGTTGTAACATCAGTACCGTTGCAGCTCCTATGTGGTGACGCCTACAGCAAAAAAGTCACCGCCGCCGGCATGGTTGGATGCAACACCACCAGCCATAGGTTGCAGCTCGTCGCCGCGCGGTTGTAGCATTCGTCGGCGCCGTCGTGTGGCAATCCGCGCCGCCGGTTGGCTCCCAGCAGTGGCCGGGTTGCAGCAAAAACACCCATGCTCTGCCGTCGCTACGGTTGCAGCTCTACCATAGGCGTTTGTAGCACCGCCGTTCAACCGTCGCAGCTCCCGTCAAGACAGTCGCAGCTCCTGTCGAGACGGCTGCAGCCCCGGTCACCGTTGGCCGCCATTCACCGTCGCAGCTCCCACCGTAAGCGGTTGTAGGACCCCAAAATGCCCGTTCCAGCATCCTGAATAGCCGGTTCCAGCAACCAGAGATGCCAGTTGCAGCAAACGTCACGGCCCACGGTCGTCGCCGTCATAGCTCGCAGGCACCATGGATGCAACCTCTCGCCGCGGGCCGTTGTTGTTCCAACACCAGGAGTTGCTGGTCCCAGCACCGGATGTCGCCAGTCGCAATATCTTGCACCACCGCCCTGGTCGCATCTATGCCGGGCGCCGGGCACAGCTCCCCCACTCACCGGTTACATCTTCTCTAGCTAACGGTTGCAGCTTTCTGCTCAGCTGGTCGCAGCTTCTGGCTCAGGTGGTTGCAGCTTCCGGTCATGGCGGCCAGTGCGCCGGTTGCAGCTTCCCCGGGCGCCTGGTCTCCAGTCGCGGTGGCCCAGGCGCTGATCACAGCTCCGGGCCTAGCCGGTCACAAAAGGAGGAAGAGGGCGGCCATGCCTTCGGTAGCAATGAGCAGGTGCGCCGGGTGCTAGTCAAGATGAGAGAGATGGTGCGAAAGGAAGGGAACTTGGAGCAAGAAGACGATGCACGCATGGAATAGGACAAGGTCGCTATCGGTGGGTGGCCCCGCAAAGTACATGGCTGCGTTAGAGGACCGCGCCTAACGAGCGAGCCGAGGCGACCGGCCGAAACTTAGCCGGTCGTCCGGCGTTAAACGTTTTCATGTGGCACACTCTCTCGGTGGATAGAAAACCACATGAATTTGGGATAAAAGGTATTTGATGCCTCAGGAAAAAAATGAAACTGTACAAAGAAGTTGGAGTGTATGTAAATTTTCCTTTAAAATATTTTGCAGAGTAATCCTTTGAAAATTTTCCTAAAGATTCCAACCTAAAAATCAAATAAAATGCTACGCACGAAAAATTACAAAAGAATCAAATCCAACTAAATTCCTTTGAACCAAAGGAACCCTAAGTGGCACGGCAATGGAATGAGATCGACAAAACCTAGCATCTGCCACGTGTGCATCCAAATCTGGGCTCCCCTGGCTCTCAATCATCGATCACTATCAATCTTTTATATGTAAATAGTTTGTTTTGCAGGGATTATATCCAGATAGTTAGCTCATACAACCTTATTTCCCTCAACATATATATATGCCACATCATCATGGAAACATGTACGGAGAAGACCCATCTCAACACGCACACACACATAAAAAAAGGCACGTCTCAATAATTAAATTCAAAAATTATTTTATTTTTAATTTTAGTTCTCAAAATTTTCATCCAAATATTCATATTACAAATAATCACATATCATTAGACTATATTGCAACAAACTCTTGACGCAACGGCCGAGGTATCATATCTAGTTTTTCTCAATCAAGCATAGCAAGTGAAGCATGCAAGCACGCCACATCAGCCAGTGGTGGATCAAGGAATTCAACATTGGGTGTTCAAAAAAAAAATCACACTAATATAGAAGATAGTAGGTTTACGATAGCAACAATATATGAAAAGATAAAGATATTACAAAAATAGAGAAGTTTTTTTTTTCATTTTACATATTCGGAGTTGGATTGGGACGCCCTCTTCCCTGATATCGCCGATCGCTGGGCCGCCGCCGCGATGCTCATCCCCACTCTCTATGCATCACCTCTTCACTGGTGGTTGCGGACACGGCACGGCAGGGCTTCCCCGTATCCTCCGCAAAAACAGTTGGTTCACAATAGCAACAATATTTGTTTTATTTATTTCGGCTATACATAAATTGGTGGATAAAATTTACATGGACTTTATGGTAATGGATGATATTTATCTATCATCCTAAGAATCTATCTAAGAAAGGCCGATGTGGTGCTCTAACATTATCCTTAGTTCAACTGGAGACCGATACAAGGTACATGCGCATTGAAATTTATACTTATACCCATATGTGATTAAATGACAATCTAGACGATTAATTGAGTCCACTATAACTGTATTATATAAGTCATCTAGAAGGTCCTCAGTTTGTATGTCAGGTGGTATTGTTGTGTGTATCAGTGTATCTGATTCTAAACCAATATGTAGGATTAAAGTTTCAGCCATGTGCTAGTCAGTCGTATATCGTTAGGTGAATATACGAAAATAAAGCTTATTTGTGGATCAGGCAATCTCTAGTCACCATGCTATATAGTATGTGACGTTGACAGCTCGCTGGAATCCAAATTATTTGGCTGCGATATTAAACTTAAAATAAAGTTTGGAATGCCAGCCAACTTTATCGGTCATTCCATTAAGCCGTTTCTTTTTGTTTACGTTGTATATGTGATTTAACAATACTAAATCGGTATGTTGAGTAAGAGGGCCTGTAGCTTTTCTGCTCAATTTTCCTGTTCGGCACAAATGATTAAAGTGCTAACAGTATGTGAGATTACTTGTTGTTTCTAGATGATATTATTAGACCAATATATCATATACTTAACAAGAAATCTAAATATATGCAGTACAAGAGTATTGTTTGCCCTCGAAAACAAAGATGTTACTCCCTCTATTTTTATATACAAGGCCACAAACTCAGATTACAGGTACCAATGTAAAATTTAATGTCTTTTTTGAAATTCAACATTTTTTTCGTTTATTGGGTTCATTAATACGCCACATGCATGCAAGGAAACTGAGTGGGGGAAGTATGTGACTGTCATTATGACCGCATGCATGCAAGCATTAAATAGGTTTTTAGTACGAGAAAATATCATTAATTTTGCCTCTCTATTGTTGGTGGCCTTGTATAGATGCAAAATGCATATTCCATAGTGGCCTTGTATAAGTAAATAGAGGGAGTAGACCAATAAAACTATGTTTTGTACCTCCCAATGTCTAATCCGTCTTGCATATTCTAGCAATTATGTTAATTATAGTTCGATGAGAGAAGTGCGTGAAAATAAATTACACATCACAAGTTAGGTAATTCTATGCTACAAACTAGAACTTGTTTGGTAGTGTTTTTTTTCTTCGAACTTGAATTTTGGCTAGTTAACAGTATGTGTTGTTTTATTTAGTCAGCCAGGTTGCTTGTATGTTAGTTAGAAAAGAATGTGTACATCAAATTAAAGTTTTAGACACAACGCAACTAACTGATATTGTATGCGGTACGAAACTGTATGCAAAGTTTTAGGTCAAACCCCTGATAGTTCTTTTTCCCAGAGAGCCCGTTCAACATGTAGAATTGAAGTGTAAACAGCACGTCAGATGACTTTCATTTTGTTAGGGAAAGACCTCGAATTCTCGTGAACGCCATAGGTTGGAGTTTTTGGCGACGCGTAAAACTTATATCTTTTTGGTCTCTTCCATTTATTCACACATAAGAAGCTGAGCTTCCCACGATACGTTGATCCCGTAACATCCCACGGACCGCTCGCGGTGAGCAACTAACTAACAGTAATCAAAGTGCCTAGACCAATTTAGCCGCAGCACGAACGTAGTGTGCTTCTTGCATTATTTGTACATGGAACCTAAAACCTAATATCCTTGCCAGAACATAAAAACCAGCTGGAACGTAAAATCGGCAGAACATAAAAACCAACTTGGAAAGTCCAACACACTGCATCAGTATCATGATAACTTTGACCAAGGGAAAAAGCTGTTGAGACATACCCCGGTAACTTCTCCGTAAACTTTATGGTGATTTATGCACCGCTTATCTGATAACTCACGTACAAATATCATGAAAACTTTTGACCCAGGGGGAAAAGTTGTCAAAAATACGCGCGTTAACTTTCATGTAAATATCATGATAATTTACGCATCACAGGCATGATAATTTACATAATAAACACCATGCTAAGCCTTACCCAGGAGTGGGAGGACAAGTTATTGAAACATAACCCGATACGAAAACTTTTATGATGGGAGGGGGGAGTTGTTTTTTCTTTCTTTTTTTGAGCCGAAACCGTAGAACAATCATTCTATGGTAATTTTCATTAATTAAACAAAGTACAAATAATAGAAGTCGTGCCCAAACTAGTGGGTCAGCCAATGCCAGTTTTATGAAACATCGAAACGATTACAGGTGCCGAGCTATCCAGTTACTGATCAACGTGGCCTTCTCTTATTTAGCTCTAATACTGGTAACCTGTAGGCTTTCTCTAAGGTAGAATTTCCAAGAATCGAGATGTACTGGTGCCCTTCTGAAGATCTTATCGTTTCTAGCTAGCCAGATGCTCCAGCATCCCATGATAACAATCTCCATTGCAATGTCTGTTGGCAGTTTACACAAAGTGAGGAGTATTTCATCATAAGTAGAGATGCCTCTGTCTTTGGTGGGAATGATTGAATTCCAACATGTCCATGCATATTGGCAGTCCAAGAATAGATGAGTAATAGTCCCTTCAGTGCCATCTGCACATAAGGCACAACTTTAGTCCTCTAGGTACATACTTCTGCAGTGTAGCATGTTTCTAGTACTGATCTTGTCATGAAGAAGGAGCGAGAAGAAGATTTTATGTCTGAGTCTGCAGGAAGTTTTCCAAAGCATCTTAAAGATGATGTGTGCTGTGCTTGGTCCCATGAGTACTTTGTATAATTTCATAGAAGAATATTTCATAGAGCTTCCTCTAGAGGACCAACAATCTCTGTCAAGTGTGATTGATCTGTTCATGATGATCCCTTCAATGACATTGTACTGGTTAAAAGCTTGCAGAGTTAATGGTCTGTGGAAAAGTTGACCGAGGTCTTCTAGTTGTTGCACATCGGCAAGTGTGATTTCATTGTTGATTGCAAATGAGTAAAGCTCTGGGTATTGAATCTGTAGTGGGGTGTCTTGCCATCATAGTGTCTCCAGGGCCTGCCTTGCAAACATAATATTGCCTGAATGTTGGAAGAAGCTTGAGAATTGCTTTCCACTAGAGGGAGCCAATCATTCTTTCTCCAGGTAATGAGTTCTGGTAGTATGATTCCCAGATAATGTTCACCCATGGAATATCATCCTTATTGAGGAATTTATGCAGAAATTTCATGAGCAGAGTTTTATTATGGGTGTGCAAATCAAGAACACCAAGGCCACCATGAGGTTTTGGATTGCATACTTGTTCCCATGAGATAAGAGCTGCACCTCAGTCCTGTGTACCATACTTTCTCTAGAAACAGTTCATGAGGTAGGAATTGATTTGCTTAATCACAGTCTTAGGAATCATCAGAGTGCACATGAAGAAGGTTGGCATGCTGGTAAAAACTGATCTTATTAGAGTAAGCTTATCCCCAATGGAGAGCAGAATGGAGCAACCCAGTAGCCTATTTTCAAACCTTTTTAACATGGGCACAAAATATTCAACTTTAGGTTTGACATTGCAGACAGGCAGACCAAGGTAAGTATGGGGAAGAGTACCAATCTTGCAACCCAGAAGATTTGATAAGTCCTCCATCTTCTCAGGAGGAGTGTTGATAGAGACCATTGTGGATTTTGAGTAGTTAATCTTTAGCCAAGTGTAGTCTGCATAGTAATTAAGTAGATTTTTGATTTGTTGTGCATGTCTGTTGTCTACATGAACCAACAGAATGGTGTCATATGCACACTGAATAATAGGATAATCTGCGCTAGAGTTGTGCCTCAAAGGGGTGCTGACAATAGAATTGTGCATTCCTTCATTTATCATAGACTGAAGAACATCTGCAGCAATGACAAAGATCAAATGAGAGAGAGGATCTCCTTGCCTCACACCATTTTTATAGAGAAATTGTTTCCGAGGGATCCCATTAAGTAATATTGAGGAAAACCCAGTAACATGAATCATCCTAATCCATTGAATCCATTTGGCTCCAAAACCTTTAGCCTGAAGAACTTGAATAATTGTATCATGACTGAGCATGTCAAAAGCCTTTTCAAAATCCAACTTCAGTAGGAAAAGCTTTTGTCTGCTGTGGAAGCACTGATGGAGATACTCATAAGCCCAGGCCAAACAATCTTGGATGCATCTGTTGTTCAAGAAACCATATTGATTTTTGTGAACTAGTTTAAGAATCACTACAGGAATCAGCTACTTTGCCGTCTGCCACGGCAGACGGCAAAGGCAAGGATGGCGGACGGCAAAGGCCTTTGTTGTTTGCCGCGGACGGCAAAAGGCTCCGGCAAAGTAGGCTACGGTAAAGAGCTTCTTTACCATATGCTTTCTGAAGCGGACGGCAAAGGGGCCTTTGCCATCAGCGGCGGACGGCAAAGGGGCCTTTGCCATCAGCGGCGGACGGCAAAGAAAGCCGACGGCAATAAATGTGCTGTTAGTCCGTTATGCGGCTAACGACAGCCTTTGCCATCCGCCGCTGATGGCAAAGAGCATCCGGCCTTTGCCGTCCGCCGAATGACGTCAGCTGGATGTCACTGCGGGACAAGTCTTTGTCGTCTGCCACTGTAGGCAAAGCCTTTGCCGTCCGCCGCTGTAGGCAAACTGACCAAATGGGTCAGCTCCCAGGGAGCACAGGTGGCCGCCGCGTGGCTTCTTTGCCATCCGCGGCGGACGGCAAAGGCACCTTTGCCATCAGCGGCTGACGGCAAAGGTGCCTCTTTTTTTCTTCTGTTTTTTTAAATCCAGCAATTTTCACAGCAAATATATGACATATATATATATTTCATAGGGCTATTTAACAGCAAACATATGACATATCCAGCACATAAGTTTCATCGTGCATACATATATAGTTTCATCCATTCATACATAGCAAGTTGCACATACACATTGTTCCATCCATACATATTACAATGCAAAGTTTCATCAAGATAGCAAGTTCCATCATAGCAAGCTAGAAGAATACTAGAGGAGAATGAAAGAAAAAACAAGCACTCCACCATAGCAAGCTAGCTTCCGTGAAGTGAATGAAGTCTGCAAAAAGGCAAATAAGAAAGTTAGAAAAAGGTGACTAAAAGAAGAAGTATATGCCATTTATGAGCTAACTTAGGTGAAATGGATCATTTACGAGCTAACTTAGTTGAAATGGATCGTTTATGAGCTAACCTAGGTGAAATAGATCGTTTATGAGCTAACTTAGGTATAATGCATCATTTTAGAGCTAACCTAGGTAAGATGGGTCATTTTGGAGCTAACCTAGGTGAAATGGATCGTTTTTGAGCTAAGTTAGGTGAAATGGATCGGTTATGAGCTAACCTAGGTGAAATAGATCGTTTATGAGCTAACTTTGGTAAAATGCATCATTTTAGAGCTAACCTAGGTGTGATGGGTCATTTTGGAGCTAAACTAGGTAAAATGGATCGTTTGTGAGCTAACCTAGGTGAAATGGATCGTTTATGAGCTAATCTAGGTAAAATGGGTCATTTTAGAGCTAACTTGGGTAAAATGCATCATTTTGGAGCTAACCTAGGTAAGATGGGTCATTTTGGAGCTAACCTAGGTAAAATGGGTCATTTTAGAGCTAACATAGGTAAAATGGATCATTTTGGAGTTAGTCTAGGTAAAATGGGTCATTTTAGAGCTAACTTGGGTAAAATGGATCATTTATGAGCTAACTAAGGTATAATGGGTCATTTTAGAGCTAACTTAGGTAAAATGGATTCTTTATGAGCTAACTAAGCTAATTATGCCATTTTTGACATAAGTAAGCCAAGTACATGTCATTATTGAGCAAACCTAGTTAACTAAGCATACTAGAGATAACTTAGGTCATTTTGGAGGAATCAAAACTAAGTATAGATCGTTTTAGAGCTAACTTAGGTAAAATGGATGGTTTTGGAGGTCAGTAAGCTTATTAAGTCATTTTGGAGGAAAAGAGGCTAACTCTAGGTCATTGTGGTAAGCATATTGGAGGAAATAAGGCTAAGTCTAGGTCTTTATGCATTTGTTAAGCAAAACACTAGAAGAAACTTACCAGCGCCCACCATCTTTCAACACCTGCCATGACAAAGAGTAAACAAAATTAGTACAACATAAAAAAAATACCGACATGAATAATAATATGTATATCACTTAAGTGTCTCATCATCAAGTACAACATAAAAAAATTATATACCTGACACTACTAATAATCTCGATCACTATCTTCAATAAATGCATAATCATCATCATCACTATAATCAATGACGGGCTCATAGGGTTCAGTGGCATCAACATGTGGAAGGCCACCTTGACGTAATCGGTCAAGCATTGACAGGTCATCCGCAACAGTAACCTCTTCTTGTTCCGGCTCTTCTTGTTCCTCCTCTGGGTTGATGTCGGATTCACTGTCGCTGTCTACTTCAATATTTTGGGGTGAAGTATAGCAGTTCTTGAAACGGTTTTTGGAAAGACGTGTCTCTTGGAAGAATTCTCCTTCATATGTGTCTGGGTTAATGTGAGGTTCATAATCCTCTTCCTTTGGGGGAGATAGTCTAGCACGTGGTGACACTTCATAAACGACATCCCAACCGTTCAGATTTGGATTAGTTTGGCAGGCCCCCGGTAGATAGAATACTTGGGTCGCCTGTTGAGCCGTAATATAGACATCAGGAACATCTAAATGGGTGCTTTGTTTGATTTCAACTAGCCCTATATGTTCATGAGTCCTTCTAGTCTCCTTCGGCTGAAACCAATAACATTTGAAGAGTACGACATTCGGTGGGTTGTCACCATAGAATATAAGTTCATAAATTGCTTCAACTCTCCCATAATACTCGGTACCTCCTTCGCCGATAGCAGATACACAACAATTTGTAGACTTTCGGTCGGCCATAGATAGCTCTTTGCCACAGGTACGAAAGCGATACCCGTTGATGTCGTATTTGTCAAATGAACGGACCTTATAGTCAAAACCATTAGCGACTTGTCTCAATTCGGCGTCCATAGACTCTGAATTAGCCTACAAGTTTAATACGAAAGGATTGTTGCATTAGGCAGAAATTAGCGAATGTAATGAAATGGTCTAATAGAAATTATCGTTTGGTTGAACCAAGAGATGAAACCGGGATAGCCGCCTCCTTGCTTTGCGAGAAGCTCATACTCTTCGACAGAATCCTTTTGGATTACCGCTCCATACGAGAATATGGCGACGTATCGACTGTATGAAATATCCAGGAATAAGAGCAGTTCAAAGGAAATAGAAGTTGTGAAACAATGTACCGAGAACTTACTCGATGTACGGCCGCACTTCTGTCAGGTTGTTGAAGATATACAACGTAATGGTCCGCCATTCTTTGTTATCCAAAGATACTGGTTTCGAACCACTGGCTGGTGCGAGATTCCCTTTGAGTAGGATGAGGTTGGATCCACCCTTTTGAGGTTCGTCAGCATTGTACCGAGGCTTCGGATTATGCAAATGACGATTTTTGGCTTCGTAGTGTGCTGTCACGAAGTTTGCCGCCTCCTCAGTGATGAATGCCTCAGCCATCGATGCTTTAATTCTACGTTTATTTTTACATTTTTGTCACAGCGTCTTCTGCATCCTCTCAGTTGGGTAGCACCAACGATTTTGCACGCCCCCCCAATCTTGCCTCGGTCGGGAGATGCAAAATCAAATGCTGCATTGGATTAAAGAAGCCCGGTGGAAAGATCTTCTCTAACTTGCAGATCAACTCCGGCGCCAACTCTTCCATTTCTTCTAGCACGCCAGGCGATAGTTCTTTCGCACAAAGAACACGGAAGAAATAGCTGAGTTCTGCCAGTACTAGCCATTCATCCTCAGAGATGAAGCCACGCAACATCACCGGCATTACCCGCTCAATCCATATGTGCCAATCATGACTCCTGAGACCAAATATCTTCAATTTATCAAGACTCGCTCCCCTCTTTAGATTCGCTGCATACCCATCGGGGAACATCAACTGCATTTTCACCCACAAGATAATTTCCCTCATAGCTGGCCTTCGAAGATTGAACCATGCCTTTGGCTTCATCCAGTTCTGCTTTCCTTTCGGTTCTTTCATGTTTTGTAACGGCCTATCACATAGTGCCTCCAGATCGACTCTAGCCTTAGTATTATCCTTTGACTTCCCATCTATGCCGAACAATGTACCAAAAAGTGCCTTAGTGATATTCTTCTCAGTGTGCATCACATCGATGTTGTGTGGGCAAAGGAGGTCTTTGAAGTAAGGCAGATCCCATAAGCATGTCTTGTGAGTCCAGGCGTGCTTAGAATTATATCCCTTGAAGTACCCTGGATGCTCTGGATCTGGCTCGAGAGCATTTAACTGATCCAGGGTCTGTTGGCCTGTCAATGCAGGTGGTGCAGAGTTTTTGACAACTCTACCTCTGATGAAGTTCTTCTTGTCTTTCCTGAACTTATGGCGAGGATCCAGGAACTGTCTATGCATGTCGAAGCAAGAAAACTTGCGACCGGCTTGAAGCCAACGAAACTCAAGAGCTCCCTTGCATGTGGGGCACGGGAACCTTCCATGCACACACCAGCCAACGAATAGCGCATACGTCGGCAAGTCATGCGTCGAGTACATGTACCAGACACGCATTATGAAGTTTCGTTTGCTATAGGCGTCGTATGTCTTGAACCCATTATCCCAGGCTTCTTGCAATTCGTCCTTAAGCGGCTGCATGTACACATTCATATTTTCCCCCGGATAGTTGGGCCCTGGAATTATCAACGTCAGGAAAATGTTCTTTCTTTGCATAATCTGTCCGGGGGGGGGGGGGATTGAGTGGAAAGACATATACGGGCCAACAACTGTATTGGGCTGCCGTCATACCAAACACACTGAACCCATCCGTGCTGATGCCGACTCGAGGATGCCTCGGATCTGCTGCTTTGTCAGCATGTAATTCATCAAACTTTTTCCACGCAAACACCATCCGATGTGTGTACCATCATCAGATTCCCATCTGCATCTAGTTCGGTTCTTTTTCCTGTTTTGTGCCATGTCATCTGTCTGGCCGTCTCTTCGACCATGAAAAGACGTTGAAGTCTTGGTACGATTGGCATATACCGAAGTACACTCACGGGGATTTTGGTCTGTGTCTTCTCACCCATACCGTTGTCTACCCCAACATACCTGGAAGACTTGCAAATGGGACAATAGTTCAAGTCCGCATAGTTAAGCCTAAATAAGGCACATCCTTTCTCACAGGCATGTATCTTCTCATAGGGCATCTTCAGTGCACGTAGGATTTTATCCGACTGGTACAGGTTTGCAGGCATTACATGGCCTTTGGGTAGAAAGCGTCCAAATACTGTCATTATTGCGTCGTAGCATTCTCTGCCCAAGTTGAACTGAGCCTTCAGGGCCATTACTTGTGAGATGGCATCCAACTGACAAAGCTCAGTGTGCTCGTGGAGCGGACGTTTTGAAGACTCCAACATTTCATTGAAGGCCTTTGCAGATTCCTCCATCTCCTCGTCCGAATCCCGAGCATCATCATAGTCTTGCACCATGTTTTCCATCCCGGTACCATGCTCGTCGGTGCGACGACGATCCACCTCAGCTCTATCACGTTGGGCAGACTCACCATGATATGTCCACACCGTATAATCGGGCGTAAAACCACTCTTCTACAGGTGTTTTCCCATTTCATCCTCTGTCCTCTTTTCCCAATTGCCGCACCGGAAATAGGGGCACCAGGTTTTCCTCTGGCCATTTGCAAATGCGGCTTGCACAAACCCCTTGGTTTTTGTGAACCATTCAGCGCTCCATTTGTTCTGACCAGTGTGACCGGTATACATCCACGCACGATCACCCATCTTGACTTTCAGAGCTACTGGACACACAACAAATATATATATAATTCACCATGTATATATTCATCAGTTGATCTACTTTGTCAATTTTATTACGTCCATGCAACCTACACTCTAATAGGTAATGATAGGTCCTAATCCCACCCGAGTATGTGAAGATTGGGTTCATTTTCCCATGCTATGCTCCGGATCCGACGCAAAATTTCGGCAGCACCTCCCCGCTGTTCTCCTGATACACGTCTCTGTAATAAACAGAGAGGATGTGTACCCGGAGAACAACAGGGGAGGCACTGACGAAATTTATGCGTCGGATCTGGAGCAAAGCATATGGGAAAACGAACCCAATCTACACATACTCAGGCTGTCCATGGATAGCGTTGGACAATTCAAAAGAATCAAGGTTATAAATATGCAAATGCATGCATATTTATAACTATAACGCTTTCGAATGGGAGACACATATTGGTTATGCATATTGATGATTCAAGACACATATATAGCTAGCTACCAAGTTTCATCGACACGAACACCGGAACAGAGCAAATAATTAATGGGGGAGGAGGACATGTCATTTGTGCTCACCCACGAACGAAGGGGCAGAGCTCGTTAAACGCACGGCGAGGTCGTCGAACACCAAACCTCGCAGCGATGAAACAATTGCACATTTAAATCTACCCGATCAACACAATTATATATGATGTTTTTCATAACAAAATCGAAAAATATATGACCTAACTCATAATTCACAAATATATGACCCCATCGGCCTCTGGACGGCCAAAGAGCACCTTTTCGGGAGGTGTTGGGGGTGGGGGTGTCGTGTCGGTGTTGGGGTGCCGTGTCGGGGTTGGGGTGCT
>NC_057796.1:35803722-35851074 GCF_018294505.1 Triticum aestivum | reverse complement strand
GGCTCGATCGGCCGTTAGTTAGGTTAGGTTAGTTAGCCTTTGCCGTCCGCTTTTTTATCTTTGCCGTGTGCTAGCAGACGGCAAAGAGGGGGGCCATTAAGTTTTTCTAATCGGCTCGTTAGTGGGGGCCACCTCTCTCTGACAGATGGCAAAGACATTCTTTGCCGTCTGCCAGTTGTTTGCCGTCTGCTTTTTGGTAGCTGATGGCAAAGACCTTCTTTGCCGTCTGCTAGCGGACGACAAAGAACTGGCAGACGGCAAAATCCCTGATTCCAGTAGTGAATGACTTTCTGCAATCTATTGGTCAAAAGCTTAGTGATGATCTTTAGAGTACAATTCAGAAGTGAGATAGGCCTGAAGTCTATGGGACAAGATGCATTGTCATTCTTTCAAATTAATGTTATGAAGGAGTAGTTGATGCTCTGTAGGTTAACTTTCCCAGCATGAAAGTCATCAATGAGTTTATAGAAATCCTGTGCAATTATATTCTAGCAGTGTTTGAGGAAAGCAGCATTGAAACCATCTGGTCCTGGAGATTTATCAGCTAGCATATGTTTAATAACCTTGTCAATATCCTCCTTGGTGAAAGGAACTTCCGGATCTGTAAGGTTTTCCAAGGGGTTGAGTAGGTGATCTAGGAGCAGTGGGTTTTGTGTTATTGCCTCTGTACCCATCCTGTCTTTAAAAGCTCTATACAGAATTGCAGCATTAGTATGATGATCATGATGTTCAAAACCCGAGTTATCCTTTAACATGACCATGCAGTTGTTTCTATACTTGATGGTGGCCTTTGCTTTAAAGTATTTGGTGTTTGCTTCACCCATCTTAATCTTCCTTATAGTGGCTCTCTGCTTCCAGTATTTCCTCTGATTTTCAAGTGTAACTGCCAAGTGGGTCTTGATGATGTCTCTTCCATTAGCTTCCTCAACTGATAGAGTTCTGAATTCCTCAAGTTGGTCATAGCATAAGATAAGGAAGTTTGAGTTATCAATAATCTTCTTGAAGTGTTAAATCTCCTTTGACCAGTTTTAAAGTCCTTTCCTTAGCCTCTTAAACTTAGTAGCAATGACCTTTGCACTGTCTTGTTCATCAACTGGATGAGTCCAAATAGTTTGAACAATATCTCTGAATTGGTGATGTTCCAGCCAAAAGTTCTCAAATCTGAAGACATTAGATTTTGGGATGTGAGATCCAATGCAGATTTTGATTGGGATATGATCTGAAGTGGTTTTAGCGAGAGGGTATGCAAATGTGGCTGGGTACTTGAGAGTCCATGCTTCAGATGTGAAACACTAATCCAATATTTTAAGAAGTGGAGCATCCTGCATATTGCTCCAAGTGAAATTTCTTCCTTTGAGAGGGATTTCAATAAGTGCTTGCCTACTAATGGCATCATTAAAAGAAAGCATTTCATTAATGTTGCCACCTTCTCTGTTCCTGTTATGAGGATATCTGATGTAGTTGAAATCTCCCAGCACAATCTATTCAATTCCATCTGGCAATTGAAAATTCTGTAACCAGTCAAGGAAGATAGCTCTCTCATTTTGCTAACATGGCCCATAAACATTGGTGAGGATCCAGGTATCTCCATTATGTTTAGAGGTTAATTGAATGGAGATGGAGAATTCATTGATGTGGATAGTTCCCACGAAAATACATGATCATTCCATGCTACTAGAAGGACCCCAGAAGCACCTACAGAGGGAAGGAACTCAAACTTTGAAAAACTCCTAGGGCAGAAATTCTTAAGGAAGGAGGGATCAATGAGTTCTTTCTTAGTTTCTTGCAGACAAATGATGGAGCATTTGGACTTATCAATTTTGTTGGAAATAGCTGTCCATTTCTTAGGGTCATTTAGACATCTAATGTTCGAGTTTAGGATGTTCCAATTTCTGGGCAAATGAGGCATGATGTTAACCACTGTACTGAACCTAGATAATCATCCCACAAACTAATCTTTTCAGGAGGAACCAAAGTGGATAGTCCATGCATGTATACAAAAGAGGGATACTGAGCATAGGAGTGAGGATCATAGTATCTTAAGTACATTGAGATATCATAGTGCAACTGCCACATCTTAAACAGAAAGAAAATCTACTCCAAAAGCTAGGTCTTGAAACCCAATCTTCACATCCACTTTTTCTTCTTATCTTTAGCATTCTTTGCTCCCTCCAGAGAAGTGCCTTCGGTCTTGCCCTTCTTAGCCCTCTTGCTCAACAGATCTTCAGTGGTGTCCTTTCTAGAAACCTTGCAAAATGGGGTATTCAGACTCTTAATAATTGTAGCTGAGAGGATTGGTGGAGGAGCATGACAAGCAAGACATTCTTTGTCTCTACACACAGCTTTTTTAAACCCTTTAGATAGTTTCTGCAAACTACAACTCCTCCTTACCTCTGTCTCCACCAGAGGGATATTGTCCTTTCTCTTCCTATTGTTGTGGAGGGCTGAGGTGGAAGAGGCTGAGATAGGTTCAGGGCTGCACTGCTCTGCAGGTGTTGAGTTCTCTTCACCTTGTGCATCCTGGGATGGAGATGTCAGAATGCATGCAAGTGCGTTGTCCATAGGGCATTTATCAGGGTTAGCAAATGGCAAAGTAGATTGGCATGTGGAAAATTGCTGGATGATTTCCCACACATTGGAGGGTATAAATTTAGTTGCCCATTCAAATTTTTCATGTGACAGAAGAATGTCTGACAAAAAATTGACCCATTCTGTAGGTACCTAAATAACCTTGGAGCTATCTGGAGTGGGAGCAAAATGTTTCTTCCATATCACGGAGCCTTCTCTTCCTAGAAGTGCTTCTTCATTGTTGGAAAGATCAGGGAGGCTGTCTCTTTCGATCTGCTTCTGCTCCCTATCAATGCTCCGTAAACCTGGGCAGATAGAGTGTGCCTGATTAGCATAAGTGGAGCAGACATGTCTGATAGAGACATATCACCTTTATCTGCTTGGACTATATTAGTCTCCTTGCCTGAATCATCTGCCTGTACTGTCATAGCCTTCTGGGTCAATAGATCTTTCTCAGTAGCCTCTCCATCTTCTTACTGTGGAACAATTTCAGAAGCTAAACTGTTGACCTTTCCATTCTGAGTAATGGAATAATCCTTGTGGACAGTAGAGAGGAACTCATTAAGCATAGGATCTTCCATGGTATCTGTGTGATAAGTGACAATTTGAGTATTAATGGCCTCAAGATGTGGATCAGGTACCAAATTCTGAATGTGGGCTGCCTCCATAGCTGGCAAATGGGCTGCTTCCTCTAGCACAAGCAAGTGGGCTGCCTCCAGTACTGGCAGGTGGGCTACTTCCTCCAGTAAGTTGTCATGTTGGGGCATAGGAGTTGTGTCGTGGAATTGTCACGGCAGATGTCCTTGGGCTAGGACTTAGTCGTGGAGCCATCGCAACTAGGAAGCTTGAAGGGGTTATGCGGGACAAGGAACACGAGGGTTTATACTGGTTCGGCCCCTTACGGTGAAGGTAAAATCCTACGTCCAGTTCGAGGTGTTATTGATTAGGGTTACGATCGCCAGGGAACTAAACACTTATCCCGGCTCTCGGAGAGATTGTTGTCGTCCCCAAACCGCTGCCGGGTCGTCCCTTTATATAGGGAGGCTGACGCCCAGCAGCCCTTAGAGTCCCGAGCCGGCTCATAAGAGTGTCCGGCTCGGGCTCTAAAACAATACTTGCCATACACTACAAGTCTACTATAACAATGATTGTAACTACGGGCTTTAAGCCATATCCGGGTCTCAGCCCATCTCTGGCCCATTATCCTGAAACTTAGCTCCGGGCTTCTGGTAATCATCCTTGGAGTAACCCGGCCCTCCTGGCGGGTGACCCCCAGGTCTATATCCTCAACATTAGGCCCCAGATTGACTTGAGCCGGCTCGTGTCAATCTTCAGCTCCGCAGTCGGAAAAAATCTCCGGCTTATCATTCATGTGAAGGTCATAACCCGGAGTGACGTCATCCTCTGGACTCCGGGTAATCCGCCGTGACGTCATCCTCCACTAAATCCGTTTTTTACTCCGCCAGATCCGCAACGGATCTTCGCTTTTACTGACCTTCCGAGAATCGAGGCGCCGTGAGGGGGGAGATAACCACGCCGTGGCCTCCTCAAATCCCGCGCCCGCTTATGACTCGGCCTTATAAATAGGCCGGCCCGGCACTCTCTTCTTCACATTCTCCTTCTTCTTCCTCGCACTGCCGTTCCTCTGCCCGAGCTTCTGCCGCCGCCGCCGTCGCACCCCTGGTCTTCCTCAACCCGGCCGCTGCATCAACCTGACTCGGACCAGATAACGTCGGCGACCTCCGCTCTTCTCCAGCTCCGGTGAGTCCCCTCTGCCTTACTAGCATAGATCTAGGACAGAGTTCATCTGTGTTCTTCATGTTCATCACTGTTACCGCAAGTTTCGGTAACCCCTGTAGCCACTGCCCCCGTTGATCCTTAGGCTTGTGTAGAACCACCGCGGTAGATATCTGAGGTTCATTTCTTCTGCAAGAACACCTCTTTTTACTGCATAAGGACTGGGTTCCATCTCAAGAACCTCCCCTGCTTCTGTTTTTTAGGTCTAGAAAACTTTCTCTGCTCCGACTACTTTGATCCAAAAAAGTTACTGTAATATGTGAAATCTGTTTACCACACTTAGTAAAAACTGCAGTCCTTGAATCTTGGCGGCTTATATTTCCGACTTAGAGAAAACACGCGCCGTAGAACTTTCCGGTTTAAAGAGAATCATGCTCTGTAGTATCTTCCGACTTAACCGCAGTAAGCCGTAGACGACCAACTTATCCTGAAAACCCCGACGGCTTAGATAACCCACCGTATCAAGACATACCATTAGTCCCCTTCATAAGCCGTCATTGTAACTTGAATGATATACTCCGGCTTATAATTAACCCGGACACTTTTCTCTTCCTCGTAGACCACCAACCGTCACCATGCCTCCCAAGGCTCCCATCACTTGCAACTGGATGAAATCCAGCGTCACCGAAGAGACCCTGGCCAACTTCGTTAAATCCAGATATCTGCCTAAGAAGGAAGTGATGTCCTACCGTGCCCCTGACCCGTCCGAAGAAAGGCCACAGCCGAGAGACGGGGAGGTAGTGATCTTTGCCGACCATATGAGCCGGGGCTTCGCACCGCCCGGCTCAAAATTCTTCCGGGACGTGCTCAACTTCTTTGATCTTCGGCCTCAGGATATAGGACCCAATTCCATATCCAACATCTGCAACTTCCAAGTTTTTTGTGAAGTATATCTTGGAGAAGAGCCGAGTCTGCTGCTCTTCAGAGAGCTGTTCTATTTGAACCGCCAAACCGAGTGCGCAAACGGTCCAAGTCTAGAGTTAGGCGGCATCTCCATCCAACGGCGCAGGGATTGTCTATTCCCTTATGCAGAACCGCCAAGTCACCCCAAGGACTGGAACATGACTTGGTTCTACTGCCAAGACACGTCCCCGGCTGATGAGAGCCCGCTGCCCGGCTTTCGCCCAACGCGCCTGGAGCCAACTCATCCATTATCCGACAAACTGACTGCCGCAGAACGCCAGCCTATGCTTCCAACGATCAACAAGATCAAAGCCCTGCTAGGCAATGGTCTGAACGGAATTGACCTGGTCCGGGTCTGGATCTCATGGCGGGTGATCCCATTGAGCCGCCGCCCCGGCTTAATGTGTGAGTACACCGGGCGAAAGGATGACCCGCAGAGGCACAGTCGCAATGATCTTCCAGAAGACGTTGCTGAAGAAGAGACCAAGGCTCTTTTAAACGAGAGCCTGGCCGACTGTGGAAGAATCGGGCTAGCCCCGTTCTGCAAGACCAATCCAGCCCCAGCGGTAAACCGCTGACTTTAACCTTTCCATTTTGTTTTACCTGTCATCTTACTAAGAGCTCATTACTGTATTTCTCAGGCTGATGATAAATTCTGGCGGGTCAAGTATGACCACGAGGCGGCCAAGAAGGCCAGGAAGGCGAAGAAAGCCGCCAAGAGAGCCGCCCCTCGCAAAAAGGGAAACAGACCCACTGCTTCGGAGCTGCTGCAATTAAGCGATAGCTCCGAATCAGAGGTAACCCTTAAATCTTTTAAATTCTTGCAGTATATGTTGTCTGATGCTGTCCGCCTTATCAACACTTGCTTATTGACAGGATGACACCGGCGCCAGTAACCCGGTGGTCGAAGAGGTAACATCACTTTCCTCCGGCTCGGAGCCTTTACCACAGCTGAAAGTCCGAAGGGTAACCCGGAAAGTAAGCTTTTCCCATCGATTAGCTCACCGAGACCCTCAATTTCTTTTGAAGCAGCAGGTTCACGAGAGCCGGCGTCACACCCGGGCCCGCAAGGACACCGACCTCTCCACTGGGTTACCCGACGCAACGAGGAAACGCCGCACTGAGGTTTTTTCTCACCTGTACCCTTTTCATCCGTTGGCGGGTGTCATCCGTCAGCCACTCAACTCTTCTGACTCCAATTACCAGGAGACCTCCCCCTCCTCGGGTGACTCCATGCAGTCAAGTCTGCCGGCCTTCAAGACTGCCCCCGGGTAATAACAATCTCCTTACATTATCTTTCTGTACTTACCCTTTGTATGCCTAACACTTCTGCCTTTTCAGTGCCCAGGCAAAGCTCACCAAAAGAGTAAAGAAGACCAGGTCAGCCGGAGTGCCCGACTTGCCTGAGCCGGAGACGACGGCTCAAGAGCCGCCCGTCGCCTCCACCCCTGAAGCCACCATTCCCATGGATACGGCGCCTGAAGCCCCACCAGCTAATGACCCGGACGTGGTAATTACCCGGACGGAGTTTGTTGAGCCGGGAAGGCCGACCGCGCTGGCCAAATGCTCCGCAAGGGGGGAGTTGCTACAACCCCACCGGGTGAATCTGGATCTCTCCAGCTACACCGACTTAAGTATTGGAGAACTCGTCTCAGGCTATATCAGCCAGGTTCACAAGAGCCGGGATGCCGAGATCGCCATGGTCAACCAGATCCAACACAAATCTGAGGTAACCTTCTGCTGTTCTCTTACTTTCCGCATAGTGATCCTTGCCATTCTAGCCCCCAAGTCTAGGACTTATACTTGAATATGTTGTAGACTTTAGATTCCGGCTTACTGAACTGAGCCGACCATACATAGATAGATACGTTCAATATGCATTAGCCCCCAAGTGCCAAGTGTCTTTGCTTGGAAAGCGCTTGGGACTTTATAGGATGACTGTTAATAACCCGGAAATATATGCAGGCTGTTGGCAAGAAATTAGAGTCAGACCTGGCGGATCTCAAGAGCCGGCTGAAGGCACAAGAGATGGAGACCCGGAAGGCAAATGCCAAGTTTGTCTCCAGCATCGCCGCTCAGGAAAAGTTGAAGACTGAATTCGACGCTGAGCGGAAGGCCTGGGCTGAGGAGAAAACTGCACTGGTGACCCGGGCAGAACAGGCGGAGAAGGCCCTTACTGAGAAGACCGCTGAGCTCTCCGGTCTAAAGCGCCAAGTGTCCCAAATGGTAGCTGCCATCTTCGGTAAGTCGCCTCACCGGCTTTCATTCACATTGGAATGTTTACATCTCTTAACTCATCCTTACCACCGGGTCATCTGATGTTGTTAAACAGGTTCCAGAAGCGCCAACTTGAACCAGAGCGTGGTCACCAAGTTAAAGGCCGTGTACACCCTGGTGGAACAGCTCTACACCGGGTCACAGCGGGCTTTAGCTATGGTGGCCCTGTCGAATGAAGTGCCGACTCATCTGGCCGAAGTCCTGCGCCGGCTCGCAGTTCTGCCGCAGCGGATCCAGGAGCTACGACGAGCATCCGCGAGATCCGGAGCAATCGCCGCACTGAGCCGGGCCAAAGCCTTCTTGCCGGAGCTAGACCCGGCAGACATCGCCCTGGGTTATCCCAGCCTGAAAGAAGACGGCTCAGCGTTCGACCAGAAGGACTTCGCGGCTTGTGTGAAAGCTGTGCGCCCGGTGGCCACCATCATCGGGAACGACACCGATTTAACCAAGTATCAGCCGGGATACAACGCGGAGAATCAGAGGATTCCAACCCCTCGCTATGAAGCCATCAATCTGATTCCTCCGGCTCGCCAGCACACCTTTGCCCCGGAGATTAACCCGGACGGGTTAATTGACGAAGAAGATCAGTTCGAAGCTCTCAGCGGCATCAACTGGAAGTCGTCGACCTTCGAAGCCTTGGGATCAGCCGAAGCAGAAGATGAGCCGGGGACTTCAACTCAGCAGGCGTCATAAACCGGCTAGCGGCTCACCAAACAACGCCCATCCTTGAAACTTTGAAAGATTTTTGTAATAGAGCAGGTGCAACAATTTATCTCTGCCGTGCCATCGTGCACGTAATGAATGCTGAAATCCTTTGAAATCATTCTTTTGATGCTCCTCCGGGTCGGAATTATCCCTTTGTCCTTCTCAACCTTAAAAAGCGCCATTAAATATCTGCATAGAAAGGCAAATTACAAGTCGCAAAGCGGCTTACCGCCCTGAGAATCAGGTGTTTGAGATGGATAACCCGGGATACGAACCAAAAAAGATCGGTCCTTAACTATACTCGAACATAGCTGTGATGACACACTTAACAGCCTGTAAGCATACTTCCGGGTTAAATAGCCCGGGTAGCACGGTTGGTACCTTAACTCGGATTTATTTGTCTTGATGACATCCATGATGCTCAACTAACAAGATAAACCAAAATTAAGCCGGCAAGTGAAACCCGGCAGTACATACTTTGACATGATCAAAGCAAGTTTGTGGTAAAATATAAAAACTTAAGGGCTTCCGGTTCGAATACGACCAGAAACTCGGTCCAAAGGGGTTAAGCTAAGATTCGGATACGATCATATAGCCCCCAGTGGGTTTGGCGATGCCAATCAAGAGGGTATCGACAGCTATGTTCTCTTTGGTTCGAATACGACCCATGTTTGAACAGGAAGCCCCCAAGTGATTCTGAAAATTTGTTTAACGACGCTGATTCGAATACGATCCACGTCGGTTCTCAGAGGGGTTACACTATGATTCAAATATGACCAGAGGCAACTTCCCAATGAGCTCGGCACTTTGCCAATCAAATGGGTATCGACAGCTATGTTCTCTTTGGTTCGAATACGACCCATGTGTGAACAGGAAGCCCCCAAGCGACTTTACTGCTTACAGCTAGATTCGAAGATGATCATAAGCCGGATCTTCTGTAAGTCAGCATGTAACAACACACATTTTTGGAAGAGAGCAAAGGACAGAGGTCCTGCTTTATTGCTTTATCATAATATATACATGGCTGAGATAAATATGTACATCACAAGAGCCGGAAGCTCAAGTGTAGTAAGGCCGAAGCTGAGCTATGTTCCACGGCCGACGGGTCTCCTCCTCAGATTTACGTGAGTCCTTATGCTCCCGGATATCAATGAGGTAATATGACCCGTTGTGCAAGTTCTTACTGACCACAAAAGGCCCTTCCCAAGGTGGGGATAACTTGTGTGCATCTGTTTGATCCTGGATGAGCCGGAGCACCAGGTCGCCCTCCTGGAAGACCCGGGATTTGACCCGGCGGCTATGATAACGGCGCAGGTCTTGTTGGTAAATCGCTGAACGGGCGGCTGCCACATCACGCTGTTCGTCCAGCAAGTCCAGAGCATCTCGGCGCGCCTGTTCATTATCCGTCTCAACATAAGCCGCCACACGAGGTGAATCATGACGGATGTCACTGGGGAGAACTGCTTCTGCTCCATAAACCATGAAGAAAGGCGTGAAGCCTGTAGACCTGTTAGGAGTAGTGTTGATGCTCCATAAAACGGAGGGCAACTCCTCCACCCAACAACCTGGCGTCCGTTGCAAAGGGACCAAGAGCCGGGGTTTAATGCCCTTCAGAATCTCCTGGTTAGCTCTCTCAGCTTGACCATTGGATTGGGGGTGTGCCACTGAAGAGACATCAAGCCGGATATGCTCTCTTTGACAAAACTCCTCCATAGCGCCTTTGGACAGATTAGTGCCGTTGTCTGTTATGATGCTGTGTGGAAAGCCGAAGCGGAAGATCACCTTTTTCATAAATTGAACCGCCGTGGCTGCATCGCACTTGCTAACTGGCTCAGCTTCCACCCACTTCGTGAATTTGTCCACTGCCACCAAGAGGTGGGTCTTCTTATCCTTGGACCGTTTAAAAGGCCCGACCATATCAAGCCCCCAGACCGCAAAGGGCCAAGTGATCGGGATCATCCTCAATTCCTGAGCCGGCACATGAGCCCGTCGGGAGAACCTTTGGCAGCCATCACATTTACTGACCAAGTCCTCTGCATCAGCGTGAGCCGTCAGCCAATAAAAACCATGACGGAAAGCCTTGGCCACAAGAGATTTTGAACCGGCATGATGGCCACAATCCCCTTCATGGATCTCGCGCAAGATCTCTTGACCTTCCTCAGGGGAGATACAACGCTGGAATGCCCCTGAAACACTGCGATGATGCAACTCGCCATCGATAACAATCATTGACTTAGCCCGCCGGGTTATTTGCCTGGCCAGAATTTCATCCTCAGGCAACTCTCCCCGGGTTATATAAGCCAGATATCTCATTGTCCAGTCTGGTGTGATATGAAGAGCCGCCACCAGTCGTGCCTCCGGGTCAGGGATAGCCAAGTCCTCCTCTGTAGGCAACTTAACCGAAGGGTTATATAGGACATCCAGGAAAGTGTTAGGCGGCACCGGCTTTCGCTGAGAGCCGAGCCGGCTTAAAGCATCAGCCGCCTCATTCTTCTTGCGGTCAATGTGCTCCACTTGATATCCCTGAAAGTGCCCGGCAATGGCATCAACCTTGCGGCGATAAGCCGCCATTAGAGGATCCTTAGAATCCCAGGTGCCTGATACTTGTTGAGCCACCAAGTCTGAGTCACCAAAACACCTTAGCCGGCTTAAGCTCATCTCCTTAGCCACCCGAAGACCGTGGAGCAAAGCCTCGTACTCAGCCGCATTATTAGTGCAAGGAAACATCAACCGTAGCACATAATGGAACTTGTCACCTTTAGGGGAAGCCAAGACCACACCAGCCCCCGAGCCCTCCAGCTGCCTGGACCCATCAAAGTGAATAGTCCAATAAGTGTTATCCGGCTTTTGCTCGGGTACTTGTGACTCTGTCCAATCATTGATGAAATCTATCAAGGCCTGAGACTTAACAGCAGTGCGTGGCACATATTTGAGGTCATGAGGTCCATGTTCTATAGCCCACTTAGCAAATCTCCCTGTAGCCTCTCTGTTCTGGATAATATCACCGAGAGGGGCGGAACTGACCACGGTGATGGGATGACCTTGAAAGTAATGCTTAAGCTTCCGGCTCGCCATAAATACCCCATATACGAGCTTCTGCCAATGCGGATACCGCTGCTTGGACTCAATGAGCACCTCACTGACATAGTAAACCGGCCGCTGAACCGGATGCTCCTTACCTGCCTCCTTGCGCTCCACCACAATAGCCACGCTGACAGCTCGTGCGTTTGCCGCTACATACAGTAGCAAGGGCTCCTTATCAACCGGAGCAGCAAGGACGGGGGGCTCTGCCAGTTGCTTTTTCAAATCCTCGAAGGCGGTATTAGCTGCATCATTCCAGACAAAGTTATCAGTTTTCTTCATCAATTGATATAAGGGCATAGCCTTCTCACCCAAACGGCTTATAAACCGGCTTAACGCAGCGATGCGACCCGCCAAACGCTGAACGTCATTTATACATGCCGGCTGAGCTAGAGAAGTGATAGCTTTGATCTTCTCTGGGTTAGCCTCAATGCCCCTGTCAGAAACCAAGAAGCCCAATAGTTTGCCTGCAGGAACACCAAAAACACATTTGGCCGGGTTAAGCATCATCTTATAGACCCGGAGATTGTCGAAGGTTTCCCTTAAGTCATCTATCAGGGTTTCCTCCTTGATGGATTTAACCACAATGTCGTCCACGTAAGCGTGAACATTGCGCCCGATCTGCTTACGAAGGCAATTCTGCACACAACGTTGGTAAGTCGCCTGTGCACACTTGAGTCCAAAGGGCATAGACACATAGCAGAAGGCTCCAAAGGGAGTGATGAACGCCGTCTTCTCCTGGTCCTTAACTGCCATCTTAATCTGATGATACCCGGAATAAGCATCCAAGAAACTTAAGCGTGCACAACCTGCCGTGGCGTCAATGATTTGATCGATACGGGGGAGAGCAAAAGGATCAGCCGGACAGGCCTTGTTCAAGTCCGTGTAGTCCGCACACATCCGCCAGGTGCCGTTCTTTTTAAGTACGAGCACCGGGTTAGCCAACCACTCTGGGTGAAAAACCTCAACAATGAACCCGGCCGCCAAAAGCCGGGCCACTTCTTCACCAATAGCCTTCCGCCTCTCTTCGTTAAACCGTCGAAGGAACTGTCTGACCGGCTTAAATTTTGGATCCACATTGAGAGTGTGCTCAGCGAGTTCTCTAGGTACACCTGGCATGTCAGAAGGTTTCCATGCAAAGATGTCCCTATTCTCACGGATGAACTCGATGAGCGCGCCTTCCTATTTCGGGTCCAGATTTGCACTGATGCTGAACTGCTGAGACGAGTCACCTGGAACAAAATCAACAAGTTTAGTCTCATCGGCCGATTTAAACTTCATTGCTGGTTCATTCTCCGTGGTTGGCTTTTTCAGAGAGGTCATATCTGTTGGGTCAACATTGTCTTTATAAAATTTCAACTCTTTTGTGGCACAAACAGACTCTGCATAAGCCGCGTCACCTTCCTCACACTCCAGAGCCACCTTCCGGCTGCCGTGAACTGTAATGGTCCCATTGTGACCCGGCATCTTGAGCTGTAAGTACACATAACACGGCCGTGCCATGAACTTGGCGTAAGCCGGCCGTCCGAATATAGCATGGTATGGACTTCTTATCTTGACCACCTCAAAGGTCAACTTCTCCACCCTGTAGTTGTTCTCATCACCAAAAGCCACTTCCAATTCGATCTTGCCGACTGGATAAGCCGACTTACCGGGTACCACACCATGGAAGATAGTATTTGACTGGCTGAGGTTCTTATCAACTAGCCCCATACGACGGAAAGTCTCATAATAGAGGATGTTGATACTGCTGCCTCCATCCATGAGTACCTTTGTGAATTTATAGCCTCCCACCTGAGGAGCCACTACTAAGGCCAGGTGGCCTGGGTTATCCACCCGGGGAGGGTGATCCTCCCTACTCCACACTATGGGCTGCTCCGACCACCGTAAGTAGCGTGGAACCGCCGGCTCAACAGAATTAACAGCCCTCTTGTGAAGCTTCTCGTCTCGTTTGCACAAACTAGTGGTGAACACGTGATACTGTCCACCGCTAAGTTGCTTCGGGTTGGTCTGATAACCCCCCTGTTGCTGTTGATGACCCTGACCAGACTGTTGATTGAAGCCCCCTTGACCGTTCTGAGGACCGGAATTTGACCCGCCACCCGGGCCATGAGAGCCGCCAGCGCCGGAGCCGCCTGCGCCTGGGCCGCCGCCCGGGCCATTGTAGTTTTTAAAGGCCTTCATGATAGCACAATCCTTCCACAGATGAGTCGCTGGCTTCTCTCTAGAGCCGTGTCTCGGACAAGGTTCATTCAACAGCTGCTCCAGAGAAGGTCCTGACCCGCCGCCTCGGGGAGGGGCCTCCCCTTGCGTCGCTGGTTGTTGCCTTGGGTGTTGGCTACGAACTCCAGGCTGCCATCGGCCTTGCGCTTGCCTCCTCCTTGATTCCCCGGGTTAAACTGAGGGCTCTTTCCATTGCCGTTCTTCTTTCCCTTCCCTGTCCTTTCATCATCTGAAGGGGGATCCTTGGTACCATCGGAATCAGCGTATTTGACAAGAGCCGCCATTAGTGTACCCATATCCGTGCAGTCACGTTTAAGCCGCCCAAGCTTCATCTTTAGGGGCACAAAACGACAGTTCTGTTCTAACATCAAGACTGCAGAGCCGACGTCCATCTTATCTGATGAATGTATGATCTCCTTGACCCGGCGAACCCAATGGGTCGTGGACTCGCCCTCCTGCTGCTTACAGTTAGTCAAATCCGCAATTGACATAGACTGCCTACAGGTATCCTTGAAGTTTTGAATGAACCGGGCCTTCAGCTCAGTCCAAGACCCAATGGAGTTCGGTGGCAGCCCTTTTAACCACGTGCGGGCAGTTCCATCTAACATCATGGTGAAATATTTGGCCATGGCCGCCTCGCTGACCTCTAGCAGTTCCATGGCCATCTCATAACTCTCAATCCAGGCCGCAGGCTGTAAGTCAGCTGTATAGTTAGGCACCTTCCTAGGGCCCTTGAAATCCTTAGGTAAACGTTCATTACGGATGGCCGGCACCAAACAAGGGACACCCCCGGTCCTGGTAGAAATACCCACATCAACGGACGCCGTTGGATAAGCCGGGGGGGTCTGATAAGCCGTCAACTGCGGCACCTGCTCCGCCTCTTGCCGTGCTTGGTCTGCGGCGTAGAAGGTTCCAACATGAGCCGGGCCATGGCGTCGGACATTACTTGAGCCGGTCGCCGAGACCATGTGCCGGCTGTAGCTCGGGCTCTGGCCTGGGCGAGGAGTTGAGTGGATCCTGTCCCGGCTGTAGGAGTACGCCTCTTGCTGCGCTAGGGCCGTCTGCAGGAGTTCCCTGACCCGGCGGGTTTCCACGGCTGCCGGAGAATTGCCGTCAACGGGAAGAGCCGCCATTCGTGCTGTCGCTGCTACCATGTTCTCCAGCGGGTTATCGTAATGACCCGGGGGTATTGGCACATACTGAGGCGGGGCAGGGGGCGCCTGGGGAGGCCCCATTACTAGTGGCTGAATAAGGGGTCCCGACCCGGGCGCAATGACCCCTGGTGGGTTACTGGATCCCGCACCCGGCGTGTTGAATAGATTGCGCGGATCGTAAACCGGCGGGAGTCGAGACTGGGCCTTCTAATGCCTCCTTCTCATGACCTCGTTGGCCGCGTTCTGATCCATCGTGAGTTGGAAGGACTGCGCCTGAATCAACTGAGCCCGGGCGTCGAGAGCCGCCCGCTCCGCCGCCAGCCTGATCCCTTCTGCTGCAAGATCCTCTTTTGCTTTCATCAGATCCAATTTTAACTGTGCCACCTCCGCGTCATGCTGGGCTTGATCTGCCGGGTCAACCGTGGCAGTTAACAGGGCCGTCATCTTATCTGTGAGATCCATCAGCACCTGAGTCGGGGAAGGCTCCGGATTTTCTGATCCGGTAGCGGGGTTCTGAACAGGCTGCGCACCAGCCATAAAAACTCCGACCTGACTTGGCGGCTCAAAAAGGTCCGGAATACTGTTGCCATCGGAATAACTCATGAGCCTGCCATCTTGAAGTTGGTACAACGAGTTTGACTCATCAGCGGCCGACTCGCCGTCAGAGCCGGCGGCCGCCTCATCCCCAGACCCAGATGGATCGGAGGGCCTTCCATGGATGCATCCCACAAAAGCGCGTTTTAAGGCAGGCCGGGCCCGGGCGGATCGGGCGCGCTGAGCCGTTTCGATGAGATCGGCGCAGAGACCCGGCTCGGGGCCCGGCTCACCAATCTTGCCAATGAAGACATGAATTCCGCCAAACGGGACCCGGTACCCGTACTCCACTGAGCCGGCGTCGGGGCCCCAGTCCGCGTCGTCGATGTAGAGCCTGCCGCGACGACTCTTGGTCATCCGGCCCACAGCGTATCCCTTGAGCCCTTCGAAGCTGCCCTTCAAGAACTCAAATCCACCATGCGCTCGCCCCACGGTGGGCGCCAACTGTCGTGGAATTGTCACGGCAGATGTCCTTGGGCTAGGACTTAGTCGTGGAGCCATCGCAACTAGGAAGCTTGAAGGGGTTATGCGGGACAAGGAACACGAGGGTTTATACTGGTTCGGCCCCTTACGGTGAAGGTAAAATCCTACGTCCAGTTCGAGGTGTTATTGATTAGGGTTACGATCGCCAGGGAACTAAACACTTATCCCGGCTCTCGGAGAGATTGTTGTCGTCCCCAAACCGCTGCCGGGTCGTCCCTTTATATAGGGAGGCTGACGCCCAGCAGCCCTTAGAGTCCCGAGCCGGCTCATAAGAGTGTCCGGCTCGGGCTCTAAAACAATACTTGCCTTACACTACAAGTCTACCATAACAATGATTGTAACTACGGGCTTTAAGCCATATCCGGGTCTCAGCCCATCTCTGGCCCATTATCCTGAAACTTAGCTCCGGGCTTCTGGTAATGATCCTTGGAGTAACCCGGCCCTCCTGGCGGGTGACCCCCAGGTCTATATCCTCAACAAGTTGGGTCTGGCCCATTGGGCAGAACATCCAGGTTTAAATCTGGGATAAAGTGATCCATTGGCGCCAAGGGGCCATTGGCAGAGGCACCAATACTATGACTGTTATCAGAGGGGATCATAGAAGCAGTAATGCTGCTATGTGCCACAAGAGGCATATTTTCTGTAGGAGATATGCCCTAGAGGTAATAATAAATGATATTATTTATCTCCGAGTTCATAATTATGTTTATGTTCCATGCTATAACTGCAATGATTCTCGAGTCTGCAATATCCACGAGGCTCGGAGGAAGACTCAAATGCACGTGTGGAATAATAAACGGTAAGAAGTATTCCTAGTCTGGCCTCTAAGACTAGCTCAAGTGTTGCATGATGATTCTGTTTTCCTGGTCATGGGCATGTCTATGCCAGCAACTTTGAGGGCACAATGTTAAGAGAACATTTGTGTTGAATCGACCCGGATTGATGTTATGCTATGAGATTCATTCGTCACAAGTTTATTGGTTCATAACACAGAGATGGTTAACGTTTGCATGATTCCTTAGACCATGAGAGTATCGAGTTTCTTCATGCTTGCTTCATGAACTTTGGGGTTTGTTAAACGTCATCCGTAAATGGGTGGCTATTACGGCGGCTTACGGGTTCATGGAAAAGTGTGTCAAGTAACTTGATAGCTCAAGATTGGGATTTGCTCCTCCGACGATGGAGAGATATCTCTGGGCCCTCTCGATGTTACGGTATCCATCATCGTCTAGCCAGACACTTTGTGATTTGATCACGGGGATGCCGGAACACGATAACGAGAAAAGAGAACAATACCGGTAACGAGGTAACTAGTATAGTGGACAAGTTGTTGATCCACGGGAATGCCAACATGTCTCACCTCGGGTATTTGTAACATATCGCGAAGAAACAGGAATAGCACGCGGCAACTGGAGGTTCACTCGAATATTTATTCGTGTGGGTATAGGGGTCAATATGGGTGTCCACGGCTCCGATGTTGATCATTGATCGGAAGGGGTTCCGGGTCATGTCTATACTTCACCGAACCTATAGGGTCACACGCTTAAGGGTCATCTATCTGCTGAATACTAGACAGGGAGTCTGAGAGAAAATCACCGAAAAAGTTTCGGACACCGAAAAGTTTCGGACAGCGGAATCGTACCGCAGAGAGAGGTCATCGGATAAGTTTCGATGATACCGAAAAGTTGTTTCGGGATACACCATTAAGTCAAATTGGTTTCGGCACATGCCTGATAATTCTTGGAGGATGCCAGAATCATTCTGGAAGCTTTTTGGAATTTTCTGAGATAAAAACCGGAAATGTTCCGGAGCTGCCGGAGCCACTTCAGATGCGTTTCGCAGATGAAAATCACTAAAACCGGAATTGTTTTGGAACGCGTTGAAAATCATTTTAGTGGGTACTGGAAATGTTCTTAGCCCACATAAATATTTTCAGTTCGATCAGACGCTGAAAAATGTCGTCGTGAATAGTGAAAATCAGCTTTATGGTTACTTTATGGAAAGCCACCTTTTGGGGCTTTGTTCCAAAAGATCTTGGGGATGACATGGATGGATAGGAGCCATTTTTTGGGCCCCTCATGGAGGTGTGGCCGGCCACATGGGGTATCCCCCCTTGGGGACCCTCTTGTTCCTTGGTTTCACTCCTAGGTCCTTGTGGAAGGACTTCATTCATGTGCATTTTGGGTTTTTTGTGAAACTACCCTACCCCCTTGGGATTTCCTATAAATAGAGGTGGAGGGGCAGCCCTCCACACTCATCCCTTGCTCTCATACACATGCCATGCATTATCTGGCTTCTTCTCTCCCTCCCACGAAAAGAGTTTCGTAGAGCCATAAGGCTGTCTGGGTTCCGGCAGGAACTAGTTCTGGACGGCGAAGCCCTGCCGGATAGATGACACCGTATGTGTGCAACTCTGTAGAGAGATCGTAGTTTCGGTCTTAGTCCGTGAGTGCCTCCCGAAGGGCTGTCCGTGTGACTGTCCGAGTTTCGAAGGTCCTCCCGAAGGGCTGTCCGAGTGACCGTTCGAGTTTCGAAGGTCCTCCCGAAGGGCTGTCCGCGACACCGTCCGGGGGGCTGTTCGACCGCCTCCCGGAGGGCTGTCTGAGGAGCAGATGAGGGTATACATCCTCGCGGTTGGGAGGTTGTAAATCCTAGCTGCGGGGATCTGCACCGCCGATCGTCATCGACTCTACTTCCCGCTGCGCTACGAGTCGGTAACGAAAAAGATCAAACCATGTATGCAGTCTCCATAGTGATCCTGGGCTGGTGCGTAGGTCGGAAATTTTTTGTTTTCTGTCGCGTTCCCCTTCAGTGGCATCAAGAGCCATGCTATGCGTAGATGCAGGTTTCGATCTAGAATACATGGAGATGTATGGGTATTGCATAATATAATCAGGTAGTAGATGAGATCTATTGCTGAAAATTATTTATGCGGGTGACAGATGAAATCTGTTACCCGAGGTTCTTGTTGCTTCCCTAGAATTTGCGTTTGCTCAATCTCGAGACAGCATGGTGGAATTTGACAAAGTTCAATCCGTGATCCTGATTGATCATGGAAGTGCTATCAGTTCTTTGGGTTCTGCCGTAGTCAAAAGAAAGATGAAATTCGCAGATGAAAGGGCATTGCAGATATGATCTGCACGGGGGTCATGCGTATGATGAAGTTTAGTATGGGGCTCAAGATTTAATTATCCCGTGTTTCATACACCCCGAGATGTTAATCTAGCAACTTGAATAATCATACTTGATGATAAAACGTTGGTCGCTGCGGTTTAAGTCAAAACCTTAGAAGCCACGTAAAATAAATTTTGCATAAACCGATTAGAGGTGTCTAACTTGGTTTTGCAGGATGTGCATATGATGTGGTATAGCAGTGCTCATACTAATTCGATTATGTATGAGATGACTATATGATGTAATTTGATTAACATGACCTGCGTGTCATGATTCGGCATGATGGTTGGAGCCATATGATTGCACTTTAATGACCTACGTGTCAACCTTGTTGTAATGCATTATTTTGTTAGCTATAGAGATAGCAATATTATCTGGTGCATCGACAAGGTGGTGGCAATCTTCGCGAAGGTGAACACCGACGCAAATGCCGAAGACGAAGAAATGAAAGACTTCTCCGTCAGAAAGGGCTATACCATATCATGCTATTATGAATTGCCTGAGATGTTTATCCCTTATGATGCACCCTTCTTGATTGCGCGGTAGTCGCTTTTATTAGGGTGATCTCTCACTTAAAATACCAAGTAGTTAGTGTTCTCCCAAGTGTAGCACCGTCACGGCACCTATCTTTTCGGGGTGCGCCGTGTCACACGGGTACGAACGGTTAGAGAAGTGTGAGGCGGGTGAGTTGAGACCTCGCAGCGAGATCACTTGGTTGTCTTGACGTTCAGGCATGACCGTCATGAGCTCGGAACACACGCATCGAAAGATGAACAAGAGTCACATAGAGATGTGATTGGCAGGTTGGCCTACCGGTTGAGATTTTTCGTCATCAGTGGTGTTACACCAATGGCGAACAATTGAAATGTGGGTCTTGTATCACTCAAAATCAATTTTGAGAGATATTGATTTGAGTGGGAGCGCACTGTTGAATTAACATGTTTAATTCTTAGTGCAATTAATTATGAACATTGTCTAAGTGTTATATGCAAAATAGTTGTAGAATAATGGCTCGCGTTTCCACCTTCCCTGTTAAAATTGAATAGCTGTTAAATATCTGGTTAAAACTTTACGATTGGTACCGTAATATGAGGATTGTCCTCAAAAGTGTCGAGAAGGACTTTGTCCTATCGCATGCTTTCCGTATCCTCCCGCTAATGCTATGGATCATGTGACTCTCGTCTTTTGATCCAAAAGCTAGAATTCTGTTACGGTCAAGTGGAATATGTTTGCTTCCATGAAACCCAAACTTCGAAAGTTGGGATAGTTATATGATATTCATGGAACTGAAAATTATATTCAGATACAAACAAAGCAATGTTTGTTTGCAAGTATTAGTAAAAGTGTTTACTATGCATTTGACTGTTGGGAAAGGGATCCAGAAGAACGCCTGTCATATAATGAAAGGTGAATAAAACAACAACTTAAAGAGAAAGGAAGTGTCCAAAGGGTGTTAGTATGACTTACACGCCTAGGAAGTCCGGGGCTAATGCCACTCTTAAGTTGGGTGCTTCTTCTGAGAGTAGGAGAAATACTAAAAGTTAAACTGCTAGAAGTATAAAGGCAAAAGGAAAGAAGACTGGAATATCCAGCTCATGTATGAATGTCATACAAGTTTTTGATGTATAGAAGGCTGGTCAAAGATATAGTTCTTGCGAATTATGGTTAAACATGTTAATCACTAATTCTTGGGTATTGTGAGTTCATCACAAAAATGCCCGCTCGATTGCATTCTGTTGCAACTCGATGTAAGAACTACTATGGCTTGAAAGACTAGCTAGAAATGAGGTTAAGGTATACACAGGGAACATAGTAAATGTTACTATACCTTCCATCGGTGTATTGCCGTCTGTATTTATTTTCATAATTCATTTAGGGTTTTACAAACTCTATCCCATTGCATAAGGCATCTTGCAAGAAGGTTGTTCATAAGAGAACTTTTTATGTTCGATGTTATGAATAACACAAGGGCCATACTTTCATTATGAATGAGATGTGTGTTATGAATATTGATAATAATACAATACCTCTGGGTTTACTTTCATAATTCATTTTAGAGTTTCATACACTCTAGCCCATTGCACAATGTTTGTTGCAAAAGAGTTGTTCATAAAAACAACAATTGTTGTTAAGTATTATGAATAACATAAGGGCCATACTTCCATCATCGATGGGACGTATGTTATGAATATTGAGGGTAATATGATACATCCATAACACTGACGCTAAATGTCGCAAGACTAAAAGAATACCACACAAGTGTGGCACTACATTTGGTCACATTGGAGAAACCCGCATGGAAAATTCCATTATGATGGATTTTGAAGTCTTTTTGATTTTGAATCATCTGACACTTGCAACTTTCCTCCGAAAAGTGAAGTGACTAAAATACCGTTCACAGGCCATAAGGAACGAACAACAAACTTATTAGTGATCATACATTTGATGTGTGTAGTCCGATAAGTGTTGTTAGTGGTGGATTTTTTTATCTTCAGAAATGACTCAAGTAGATATATGGATATTTACTTGATGAGACATAAGTCTGGATCTTTTGAAATCATTCGAAAGGTTCTCAAAAATGAAGTAGAAGTTATTGTAACAAGAAAATTATGTTTCTGCAATTTGATTGCACAAAGGAATATTTGAGTTACATGTTTAGCGAATGTCTGATGAGTTGTGAAAGGGGTTTCATAAACTTGCACCTCCCGGAACACCACTGCAAGTGGAAAGTCCGTGGAGATGTAATCAAACCATTTATGACATGGTAAGGTAAAAGATGACATAAATAAATTTGCCATTATCCCTTTTAAAGTGATGCTTTAGAGACTGCGGCTTTTACACTGAAAAGAGCTACATCGGGTCTGTTGAAATGAAGCCATGGTATGGTACGCCCAACCATGTTATATCTTTTCTTAACATTTGGAATATGGGGCTTGTGTAAAAGGTTACAAACCTATTCCAAATCAGACAAGTGCTACTTTGTAGGTTATACCAAAATGTTGGGTATTCCTCCCTCACTATACCGAGGCAAATAGTTTTGCCGCGAAACGGTGTGCTTTTAAAGAGAATGGTTCTTTCTAAAAGGTGAGTGGGAGAATAGTGCAACTTGACGAGATAAACAGTATCTTCATCAGATCAAAGGAAAGAGACCTTGAAAGAAATTCCAGAGTTTCCTACTGCGACTGATACAGAAGTCTCTACAATAAAATGTATGAACTTCGGTCGAACTTGCAGCTGAACCACGTAGACAAGGCTCGTGCAAACCTCTCAGGTGCGCAAACGAGATATTGTTGTTAGACAACATTATACCTACGATACACAAGGAAGCGTTGATGGGACCTGACTCCGGAATTGGCTAAATGCCAATACAACCCGAGTTAGTTTCCATATAAGTGATTCAAGATTAAAACCTTGATACACCTTTCGGAGGACTTAGAGTCTAACGAATATTTATGGAACTTAAAACTGATACGGATAAAATGTTTTATCCATAAAGCTCGACTTGTTGAAATAATACGATGAGGTTGTTTTCATCGTAGCGATGCTTAAAGTCGGTTCGGGTTGAACTAGCAATTAATACATATTTCAATCATGAGATATGAAACATGGATGATAAAAGGATTTCCATCTGATGGAAATGAAAGCTAGAACTTGTATATGATGCAGTCCAAAGTAATTTGTCGATCCAGAGGATGCTAGTAGGTATGCAAACTTCAGAGTTCCAGCAATGGACAGAAGAGAGCAAAATGGAGTTGGAATCTTCGTGTTTTGATGAAATGGTCAAAGGGGTTTTGACTTCATCAATGGGTAACGAAGATGCTTGTAATTCAAGAAAGTAAGTGGGAGCGTAATAATATTTCTAAAAACCTTATGTGCTTGGCACATTGGTAATTGGAAATAAATTTCTTGACACAAATTAGGACTTCATTTGAAAATAGTTTTTCGATGAAGTGCTTAGGCTAAATAGCCTCAATATTAGGCATGATGATCTATGGAGATAGATTTACCTAATGGGGCTAAGCAATGAATACATATTGACAAGATGCTAAAACCTTTTAGCATTTAAAACGCCAAGGAGTGATTCTTGCCAAAGTCACATGGAAAGAGTTTTTGCAAGACTCGGTGTCCCAAAACACTGATAAGTAAAATACATGATGCAGATTCCACACACTTTTGTGTTTGGATTAATCATGTATTCCATGGTATGTAAAACAACCAGATATGTCCGATACTCCCAAGGTGTTGCGAGTATGGATACCAAAGTGATCAAATTAGTGATCATGGGACAACAGTGAAAGATGTCACAGAGTACTAGAGTAAGTACTGATGACATGGTTTTCTCGCAAGCAGAGATCATGAAGAGTTCGTTGTAAAATGTTACATCGATAGAGTCTTCATCTTTTCTCCATGCGATTTTTGATTTAAAATTAAGGGTTTTGTGTAACACACAATGTGGTGGCACAGTTAGTTGGAATTTGTTCAAACTAGTTACTGTGGCGAATTCTATAACAAGGGCTAAGTATGTTGACGCTTTAGAAGTGACAAACAAGATGTTGAATCATATAGTTCATTCATGAACTTAGTATAGTTCCAAGATGGCTTTTGACAATGGGACACTACTGCAGGTAGTTGCTCCATAACTCAGTCTGAGGAATCCAGGTTCGACCTGTGATTCACATACATACAAAGCCAAGTCAACACAAAATATGAATTTTGTGAAAACGTGAAAACGCGAGGACATGCAAAGATACACACGGAACTGAAGTCGTCAGATCCGTTGGACATCAGGCTATACCACAAGCGAAGCATATTTACACCGGTGTGCCACAGGTGTGAAGAGCATTAGCATAAGCTAGATTATTGACTCTAGTGCAAGTGGGACTTTGTAGGAGATATGCCCTAGAGGTAATAATAAATGATATTATTTATCTCCGAGTTCATAATTATGTTTATGTTCCATGCTATAACTGCAATGATTCTCGAGTCTGCAATATCCACGAGGCTCGGAGGAAGACTCAAATGCACGTGTGGAATAATAAACGGTAAGAAGTATTCCTAGTCTGGCCTCTAAGACTAGCTCAAGTGTTGCATGATGATTCTGTTTTCCTGGTCATGGGCATGTCTATGCCAGCAACTTTGAGGGCACAATGTTAAGAGAACATTTGTGTTGAATCGACCCGGATTGATGTTATGCTATGAGATTCATTCGTCACAAGTTTATTGGTTCATAACACAGAGATGGTTAACGTTTGCATGATTCCTTAGACCATGAGAGTATCGAGTTTCTTCATGCTTGCTTCATGAACTTTGGGGTTTGTTAAACGTCATCCGTAAATGGGTGGCTATTACGGCGGCTTACGGGTTCATGGAAAAGTGTGTCAAGTAACTTGATAGCTCAAGATTGGGATTTGCTCCTCCGACGATGGAGAGATATCTCTGGGCCCTCTCGATGTTACGGTATCCATCATCATCTGGCCAGACACTTTGTGATTTGATCACGGGGATGCCGGAACACGATAACGAGAAAAGAGAACAATACCGGTAACGAGGTAACTAGTATAGTGGACAAGTTGTTGATCCACGGGAATGCCAACATGTCTCACCTCGGGTATTTGTAACATATCGCGAAGAAACAGGAATAGCACGCGGCAACTGGAGGTTCACTCGAATATTTATTCGTGTGGGTATAGGGGTCAATATGGGTGTCCACGGCTCCGATGTTGATCATTGATCGGAAGGGGTTCCGGGTCATGTCTATACTTCACCGAACCTATAGGGTCACACGCTTAAGGGTCATCTATCTGCTGAATACTAGACAGGGAGTCTGAGAGAAAATCACCGAAAAAGTTTCGGACACCGAAAAGTTTCGGACAGCGGAATCGTACCGCAGAGAGAGGTCATCGGATAAGTTTCGATGATACCGAAAAGTTGTTTCGGGATACACCATTAAGTCAAATTGGTTTCGGCACATGCCTGATAATTCTTGGAGGATGCCAGAATCATTCTGGAAGCTTTTTGGAATTTTCTGAGATAAAAACCGGAAATGTTCCGGAGCTGCCGGAGCCACTTCAGATGCGTTTCGCAGATGAAAATCACTAAAACCGGAATTGTTTCGGAACGCGTTGAAAATCATTTTAGTGGGTACTGGAAATGTTCTTAGCCCACATAAATATTTTCAGTTCGATCAGACGCTGAAAAATGTCGTCGTGAATAGTGAAAATCAGCTTTATGGTTACTTTATGGAAAGCCACCTTTTGGGGCTTTGTTCCAAAAGATCTTGGGGATGACATGGATGGATAGGAGCCATTTTTTGGGCCCCTCATGGGGGTGTGGCCGGCCACATGGGGTATCCCCCCTTGGGGACCCTCTTGTTCCTTGGTTTCACTCCTAGGTCCTTGTGGAAGGACTTCATTCATGTGCATTTTGGGTTTTTTGTGAAACTACCCTACCCCCTTGGGATTTCCTATAAATAGAGGTGGAGGGGCAGCCCTCCACACTCATCCCTTGCTCTCATACACATGCCATGCATTATCTGGCTTCTTCTCTCCCTCCCACGAAAAGAGTTTCGTAGAGCCGTAAGGCTGTCTGGGTTCCGGCAGGAACTAGTTCTGGACGGCGAAGCCCTGCCGGATAGATGACACCGTATGTGTGCAACTCTGTAGAGAGATCGTAGTTTCGGTCTTAGTTCGTGAGTGCCTCCCGAAGGGCTGTCCGTGTGACTGTCCGAGTTTCGAAGGTCCTCCCGAAGGGCTGTCCGAGTGACCGTTCGAGTTTCGAAGGTCCTCCCGAAGGGCTGTCCGCGACACCGTCCGGGGGGCTGTTCGACCGCCTCCCGGAGGGCTGTCTGAGGAGCAGATGAGGGTATACATCCTCGCGGTTGGGAGGTTGTAAATCCTAGCTGCGGGGATCTGCACCGCCGATCATCATCGACTCTACTTCCCGCCGCGCTACGAGTCGGTAACGAAAAAGATCAAACCATGTATGCAGTCTCCATAGTGATCCTGGGCTGGTGCGTAGGTCGGAAATTTTTTGTTTTCTGTCGCGTTCCCCTTCATTTTCTTCCTCCAAGGGTTCCATAATATCTTGTAGTTCCAAGAATTCTCCAACATGGAGCTCAATATATGCATCTTGGGGAATGGCCCAGTGTCCCCATCTGGGCAAATTCTCCTGTTCATCTTCCTCATTAACATTGTTGTTCTCATCCTTTGGTTGAGCATCAGCCATAACAGCATTAGTAAGAATATCTGCAGGTTCAGATGGTTGGCTTGTGGCTGGATAGGCCCATGAACATCATCATTCTCATGCTGCTGAAGAGGCCCAAGGAAATGGTTGTGCTGGGTGAAAGTTAGACATAGGAGGTGCAGGGTGTGGATTCCCATTAGGATCAATGGGATCTTCATATGGAGCCTCTACACCCAAGATCTGCTGCTGCAAGATAACCACTGGCACAGTTAAAGAGTCTGTCTGAAAATCATTGCCTTCTCCAAAAACAATGCTAGCTGGTATGTCTCTCAGTTCCTCCACTCTCACTTTAATCACGAGATTAGCTCTAGAACTCCTCACTCTGTCCCAACTCAAGAATTTGCCAAACTTGCTCACTGCATTGTTAACCTCCTGAATGTTCCTCCTATCCAAAGGGTACCCACATAACAGGATCCAAACATCTCTCTTCATCACCATTCTCCTCCAGTTCAGACCCATATTGTGAGGTTGAAAAATGACATGCACATCAGTAAACTTGTGCGGGCCATTAGCAACCAGGGCATCTCGATCAAAAACACTATTAAGCTTGAATTAGGCTTGTCCGAAAGGACATGGTTCAATCTCTGTGAAACCAAGCTGCTTATCATTGAGAAAATCAGATAATACCTCCCTGATGGTGTCAAATGCAACTGGGAGATTTGGCATGGGGACGATAGATGCAATCGCCCATTCCCCATGAGTTGCCAGCGCCGAACCGTTGATGATCTTGATCCTTGCAGGTCTGCCCTCTACTTCAATGCTGAGGTGATTGGGTGGGAGGAACGGCGCATGATCGAATGGAAACGTAGCCATTGCCGATGAGCAAGATTCTGCGTCGGCGGAGTGGTAGAGGAGGGGAGGGATGGGGAGGGGCGGATGGTGGCAGCGCTGAGGCGATGAGAAATCGAGGAAGTGTTGCGGTGAATGCTACCAACCCGGAGTGAAAGAAGAGGATAATTAACTTGATTGGACTGATTGGTTTGTTGAGCGACATAATGATAAGTCACAATCGCGGGAACAGTGGAAGGTTGCCTCGGAATTGCGATCGTCAGACGATTTGGTGGGTTGGGCTCGTTGACTCGGCTGACTGGGCCGTGATTCACCGGGGGGTAGCAATCCTGCTCTATGTGGCCCCATCTTTTGCATCTGCAACACTTAATATGGTTCGTGCATGCAGGCCTGTTATGGCCCGTGAGGAGACAACGGACACAAAATGCTGATGGGCTTGTTTGAATTGGCGATGATCCCGTCCTCCGATTAGAAATTGCAGCATTAATCACATTTGAATTATGGTGGTAATGAGCACCCGTCGATGGATCCCTGGGATCACGCTCATGATGTGCCTATGAAGATCTAGGATTTGAATTGCGAGAGTTATCGAACGTAGCGGGAGATCTAAGCGCTTGAAGGTAGGATTTTCTGGGATGTTTACGAAAGATGTGTGTCCATTCATCCTGTTTCTCCTGTAAATATTGATCAAGCTCCCAACAAGATTTCCCCATAGGAGAAAATTAACATTGACAAGAGGAATTGAGATTTTGCCTCCCCTGATGATAGAAAAACCCACCTCCTTTGAGGAAACCGAGAATTTAAAAGACCAGTTTTGAAGAAGTTGAACTTTGAAAAGAGAAGCTCGAACACCAAAGCAAGATAGGAGGATAGTGCTTACAGATTCCTCAGTGAGTTTGATCTTCGATCTTGTGAATTCAGCAACTAGGAGGAATTCCTCCATCTCCTTACCATCTTCATAGTTGATGGGTACACCCCATTTTCTCCAAACCTCTGCGGCGAAGTATTGGCCTTTGCCAAAATTCAGATCCGAAAGCGCCATGATGGAGGAGAGGCGGCGATCACCGTTGGCGGGGAGTGTCCGGCGTGTGGGTGGACGCCGGGGCCAGAGTGGCCACCGGCGGCTAGGAGCGCCTAGGAGGGGAGGGGAGGGGAGGGAACTCCAATTTTGTTGTCTGTTGGAGGAGGGGGAGTTGTTGAAACATACCCCGATAACTTATGTGTGAATTTTATGGAGATTTTACACACCGCAACCCTCATAACTAAATATCATTTAAACCTTGACCGGGGGAGGAAAAATTTGTTGAAACGTCCCGTGGTAAGTTCAGTCTAAAGTTCATGGTAATTTATACGTCACAGACCTGATAACTTACGTAATAAACATCATGGCAACTTCTACTCCGAGAAAAAAGTCGCGGAAACAAACCTCAATAAATTATGTGCAAATATCATGGTATTTATGCCTAAATACATGATAACTTATGTACAACCCCCATGGTAACCTGGACCCGGAGAAAATAGTTGTTGAAACATACACCCGTAACTTTTGTGTAATTAGCATGGTTTTTTCCACACTATGAACCTATTAACTTATGTACAAAACTTCCCACAACAATATGCGCATAAAACACAATAATAACTCGTTCAAACTTGAAGCAAAGAAGTATGACACACATGTGAGCACACTCCATACATCCACATGCCTAAAGAACTCTTAACAAGAAAAAGTCATCGAGAATTTCCTCTATAGATTCATATGTACAATTCATCTTCATTGATGCACTTAAAAAACAGAAAAAAAATACTTTTATATGTACTGAGAAAGTAGTAAAATACGGTTTTAAAAGGTATGTTTTCCATGCACTAAACAACAATGTAGGCAAGGTGTATTGGTAACTGGGGTTGGTAGCGCGTAACCTTCCATCTCACCCGGGTTTCTGCTGTAAAAACCAATCGAGAGCAGCTAATGTTATCGTGAAACGATCGAACGGGAGAAGCGGGTCGAGGGAATCGCTCCACAGTTCACTTCTTCAGGTACCACCTATCGCCCATTTCCCCACCGTTGCTCAGCACCCTGTGGTTCTTGTGAGAGACATCAACGTCGTGCTAGCCAAAACCGATGTCTCCCTTGAGCGACACCATCAATCTCTGCCCTGAGGTGGTCTCCACACTCGCTGGTTAACTTACGGATCTGTAGGTCCCTCTAGCCATAGCAATACAACACAGGATAATATAGCATAAATTAGTTACTTAATCAAATTGCGAATAAACAACATAACACAAAAATACATAGATTCATCTCTTCACACAGCCAATTAGATAAGAGCAGTTTGGTTAAATCGATGGAAATCGATATCAAGAGAAAGGGAGAGAGAGAGAGAGAGAGAGAGAGAGAATGAGAGAGAGAGAGACAAAGAATGAGAGAGAGAGAGAATGAGAGAGAGAGAGAGAGGAAAATCAGCTGTAAGAACCTGGGCACGAGGCATAGATATGTGCAAGGGTCGGAGAAGCCAAACTATGGCCGGCAGGACCTTGCTCGGGCCGGCTTTGCCGACCCTAGCCTCAGCCTCCGCCCCGACCCTGTCATGCTGGTTTCGGCACGGCCCACCGGCTCCACTCTGCTTTGCCCGTGAGGGCCGCCTCATCCGCTTGTGTGATGCGTCGATCCGGTCTGCCGTCGTCGGTCGCTGTTGCTCTCCATGAGCCCGTCGGCCAGCCTTGCTACTCCTGCAGCCTAATTTATCCTCAAGCAGTTGCCTCTCTGAGAGAGAAAACGAGGAGGAGACGTGGGTGAGGAGGAAAACGACTGGTTGCGCAGCGAGGCAACTGCGAAGCTTCCTGGAAATTTCCTCTCGCCCCCTCGTTAATTGGCTATGACATGGACCAATAGCACGCAGCGGGTAAGAGCCAAGCAGAAACGAGGGATCGAATAGTGCATGTGCCAACGTTGCATGCGCGAGGAGGCACTATTCTCCTGCAGCTTATTGTGTTGGATGGGCGTATGCATGCGTGAGAACATCGGACTGAGGCAGACTGCAGGGTCCACTAGTAGTAAAATAGAAAATGAATCTCCTTTGGGCAGGGGGAGGGGGGCATGGCCCTCTCAGAATTATACATAGCTCCGCCATTGCTTTCCAGTATGTGACCAAGAACGGCGTCGTGTCCGTGGTTTTGAGGAGACGAGGCCCGACGACAAGTACCAACTGCTTTGGGCAGTCACAGTCGGCGCCGTTGTTGCCTACATCGTCGCCGGCGACAACTTCAACTCGTACATTCTCACTAACTCTGATGGAGATGACTGGGGCTACCTGATCCTGCCGCTCCCCGATACGCAATGCAGCACGCTCAGGGAGGGCGGCTCTTACCTCAGTATCGGCATCTGACTGATCGCGCCGTACGGTACGTCCAGAGGGAGGTCCACTCGATCTCTGATCTGCAAATTGTTAGAATATAAATGTGTTTAAGATAGAGATAGGAGTTAGAAATATAATACATTAAATCATGTATGACTTTCCCTCTACTTCAAGTCTCTCTCCCTCACATGTACTTTTATATATACCCTACACAAGTGTTAGATAGATGCTCGATTACTATACTCGCTGTCTAGTAGTAGTAGTGAGATTTCGTCAGCGGCATGCCAGCGGTTACTAACAAACATGTATGCGCCTAATAATCAATAAATCTGCATGTATTGCGTGTGAATGTGATGGATCGTTATTGACCATACTTCTGTAACTCCAAAATTTATGAAAAATTAGGACACAATAATTTTTTTGCATAGTAGTACTGTGTAAAAATTTCAGAAATTTTGCATGCTCCAGTAAAAAAAAAGTAAATTCACGCACTATAGCAATTTTTTTTGTTTTTGCACCGCACATACCAAAAAGAAATCTAATCATCCTAAAGGCAAATCTTGGCACATTATTTTTATAATACAATGGATTTGACCAAGGGGATAATTATTTTAGCTGAAAAGTTTCTGTAATTCGAGATTTGCAAAGTTTCGATTGGCATGAACAAAGTTCAAGGAGCTCCCCCACTTCAACGGTGCTCATCTTTCTTACTTTCACTTTTCTTTTTGGCAAGTTTTAAGTTCCCCTCTATATTATTTTTTATTTTTAAACTTTATAAAAGTGCACAACAGAAGTAAATGACTCTCTAAAACTTTCGGGTCGTCTCCTTGGCAGGGCTTCCTTTAAAGCCATTAAGCTAGGTATAAAGTGCTTAAGTAATTAATCCACCCGGATCCTAAGATATATCAAAGCCAATTTTAATTAACCATGATTTGTAATTTAGTAGTGAGCACAAAGCAAGATATATCATGCAACAACGAAGTCTAACTCTCTTCCTATGCATCGACATGTCATACAAGAACAATTCATGCACATGAAGTAAAGACCAATACATAGCATAAACTGTTTCTTGCAATTTTATCGTATTGGAAACAGAGAGAGGTGGAGATGTAGTTCCTCTCTCATAATAATCGCAAGTAGGATCAGCAAGCACATGCATATAATATTCATCAAAATCATCATGTGTAACAGTAAAACGCAACCCATCAGTGTAATCCTTAATAAGAGCAAACTTTTCCGACATAGTATAGTTTGGAGAATTCAAAAAGATAATAGGACTATCATGCATGGGTGAAATAGCAAAAATTTCATTTCTAACATAAGGAACTATATCAAGTTCATCTTCATAAGCATAATTCATATTGGCATCTTGGGCACAAGTATAGCAAGCATCAATTTCATCAAAAAAGGGATATTTTAAATAAATCCAAGGCATTATAGCAATCATAATAGCATTCATCATTAGGTAAGAACGAAGGGATATTAAACAATGTATGAGTTAAAGAGTTACTCTCATTAGAAGGTGGGCACGGGTACTAATCCGCTCTTCCTCCTTTTATTCTTCGCTCTCCTCATCATCTTTTTCATCCAATGAGCTCACAGTTTCATCAAATTCTTCTTCATTAGATTCTTACCAAATATTAGTCTCTCCTTGGACAGCGGAGGCTTTCTCAATAAACTCATTAATATCGGCATTATATTCATAATTCGCATAGCAATATTTAAGTATAGCAAAATTTTCAGGTCTGTAAACAACATCATCATAATCTTCATACTTTTCAAAAAAAGATTCAATTTCATAAGCACCCTTAAAAGCAATGTTTGGATATAACTCTAAAAATGGAATGTTTTGAGGTTAGTAAAATGGTTATAATTTTTCTATGTTGTATAAAAATGCGCATCCTGTATTTTATAAAATGTGCACTATGTCTTAAAAAAGTATCATCATTGTCTAAAATGATGTTAATGATGTATTAAGAAATGTTTGCCACATATTAAAAAAAACTTAAAATGTTCATACATGTATTAGAAAGACTTTTATTGTATTAAATTTTTTATTTAAAAGCACTATCATGCTTTTAAAAAATTCATCATGTATTAAAACATGTTCATCACCACTGCAGTGTTGTGATGCTGGTATGCTCGATGTGATCGTGGGTAAGAGCATCTTGATACATCTCCAACGTATCTATAATTTTTGATTGTTCCATGCTATTATATTATCTGTTTTGGATATTCAATGGGCTTTACTAAGCACTTTTATATTATTTTTGGGACTAACCTATTAACCGGAGGCCCAGCCCAAATTGCTGTTTTTTTGCCTATTTCAGTGTTTCGCAGAAAAGGAATATCAAACGGAGTCCAAACGGAATGAAACCTTCAGGAGAGTTATTTTTGGAACAAACGTAATCCAAAGGACTTGGAGTGGACGTCAAGAAATCACCGAGGAGGCCACGAGGCAAGGGGGCGCGCCTACCCCCCTGGGCGCGCCCTCCACACTCGTGGGCCTCTCGTGGCTCCACCGACCTACTTCTTCCTCCTATATATACCTACGTACCCCCAAACCATCGAAGAGCAGCACGAAAACCTAATTCCACCGCCGCAACCTTCTGCACCCGTGAGATCCCATCTTGGGGCCCTTTCCGGCGTCCTGCCGGAGGGGGCATTGATCACGGAGGGCTTCTACATCAACACCATAGCCTCTCCGATGATGTGTGAGTAGTTTACCTCAGAACTTCGGGTCCATAGTTATTAGCTAGATGGCTTCTTCTCTCTCTTTATATCTCAATACAAAGTTCTCCTCGATTCTCTTCGAGATCTATTTGATGTAATCTTCTTTTGCGGTGTGTTTGTCGAGATCCCATGAATTGTGGGTTTATGATCAAGATTATCTATGAACAATATTTGAATCTTCTCTGAATTCTTTTATGTATGATTGGTTATCTTTGCAAGTCTCTTCGAATTATCAGTTTGGTTTGGCCTACTAGATTGATCTTTCTTGCAATGGAAGAAGTGCTTATCTTTGGGTTCAATCTTGCGGTGCTCGATCCCAGTGACAGTAGGGGAAACGACACGTATTGTATTGTTCCCATCGAGGATAAAAAGATGGGGTTTATATCATATTGCATGAGTTTATCCCTCTACATCATGTCATCTTGCTTAAAGCGTTACTCTGTTCTTATGAACTTAATACTCTAGATGCATGCTGGATAGCGGTTGATGTGTGGAGTAATAGTAGTAGATGCAGGCAGGAGTCGGTCTACTTGTCACAGACGTGATGCCTATATACGTGATCATACCTAGATATTCTCATAACTATGCTCAATTCTATCAATTGCTTCACAGTAATTTGTTTACCCACCATAATACTTATGCTATCTTGAGAGAAGCCACTAGTGAAACCTATGGCCCCTGGGTCTATTCTCCATCATATTAATCTCTCGTCAACAAGTTATTTCTATCTTCGTTTATTTTGCATTCTTTACTTTTAATCTTTATCATAAAAATACCGAAAATATTATCTCATCATCTCTACCAGATCTCACATTTGCAAGTGGCCGTGAAGGGATTGACAACCCCTTTATCGCGTTGGTTACAAGGTTATTATTTGTTTGTGTATGTACAAGGTTCAACCCCTTTATCGCGTGGCCTCCTACTAGATTGATACCTTGGTTCTCAAAAACTGAGGGAAATACTTACGCTACGTTGCTGCATCACCCTTTCCTCTTCAAGGGAAAACCAACACAGTGCTCAAGAGGTAGCAAGAAGGATTTTTTGGCATCGTTGCCAGGGAGGTGTACACCAAGTCAAGTCAAGATTTGATCTCCCGACAACGAGCCATTTCTGGCGCCGTTGCCGGGGAGTCCACGCACAAGTCAAGACATACCAAGTACCCATCACAAACTCTTATCCCTCGCATTACGTTATTTGCCATTTTCCTCTCGTTTTCCTCTCCCCCACTTCACCCTTGCCGTTTTATTCGCCCTCTCTTTTGGTTCGCCTCTTTTTCTCTTGCTTCTTGTTTGCTTGTATTACCATGTGCCTTCTATTTGCTTGCATCTTTGCTTACTAAAAATCTATTGATATGGATCCACTTAAAGTGTTCTACTTCGATCATCTTCGATCCTTATGCGCTCGTACTGAAACCCCAACTAGCCTAGTTGATGGGAAATCTTTAAATGAGCATCCTCATTTTGTGCGTCACCGTTTGTCTGAAAAAGGGAGACTCTTATGGAATCAAATAAACAGATTGCTATGTTATGCTTGGAATCTTTGTGAAATTTGTGATATTACTTGTTGCTCTAAGAACCCTAAAAAACACCTTCCCTACCTATGTGAATTTAATGAAAATGAAATCTTATCTTCTTATGCAAAGGGTGTTTATAGTTACTATGATATCGAACAAATTGAAGAATTTGTTGCTTTTAAGGGTGCTTATGAAGTTGCTTCTTTGATTGAAAAGTATGATATTACTCTTTACGAATCTAATTTTTTTGACATACTTGAATATGGCTATGAAAACTATGCTCATAATTTCTACGTCAAAGAATTTATTGAAAGAATGACCGTTGCTTCTAAAGAAAATAATGATATGCATGAATCAATAGATAATGATGATTCCGATGATTTGATTGAAATATCCCTTGATGAACATGATGCTTGCTATTCTTGTGGCCATGATGCCAATATTTATGAAGATGAATTTGCTATAGTTCCATATGTTAAACATGAGATCCTTGCTATTGCACCCATACTTGATAATTCCTTTGATGAAAAGCATGATTGCAATGATTTTACTATAAATTCTCTTATTGTCAATTGTGCTAATAATATGCAAAACCCTAAGCTTGGGGATGCTAGTTTTGCTATGTCTACTACTTGTTGCAATGATCATGATTGGGGTGATTCTTCTTATGATCTTGAAAATTTATTTAAGCCTCATGATGAATATGAGATTGATAATAATGTTTGCAATAATATTGAAAGTGGGTTTGGAAGAGTGTCAACTTTAGATCCCACATATTTGGAGAATATTCAATCTTATAAAGTTTTTGATAAAAGTGGGTTTGGAGAGGTCATGACTTTAGTTAATATTAATCCCACTATTTTGGAAGAGTGTCAACTTTGCATACATGTGGATCGTGTTAAGAATATGTTTTGTGATAGCTATATTGTTGAATTTTCTTATGATCTTACATGTAATTATTATGAGAGAGGAAAATATGGTTGTAGAAATTTTCATGTTACTAAATTACCTCTCGTTATGTTGAGATTGCTATTGTTTCTTTCCGCTTCCTTGCATATGCTAGTTTTTGATTTCCTTGATAATTTGTTTGCCTATAAGATGCCTATGCATAGGAAGTATGTTAGACTTAGATATGTTTTTTCACATGCTATATGATGCTCCTTTTGTGCTTCAATTCTTGTCTTTCATGTGAGCATCATTAAAATTATCAATGCCTAGCTAAAAGGCTTTAAAGAAAAGTGCTTGTTGGGAGGCAACCCAATTTTATTTTAGTTTTTGCTTTTTGGTTCTGTTTAGGAATAAATAATCCATCTAGCTTCTGTTTAGATGTGGTTTTGTGTTTTAATTAGTGTTTGTGCCAAGTTAAACCTATAGGATCTTCTTGGATGATAGTTATTTGATCTTGCTGAAAATTCCAGAAACTTTCTGTTCACGAAAACAATTGTTGAACATTACCAGAACGTGATATAATACTGATTCCAATTGCAGCAGATCAATAAAAAAATTATCTAGGTCTTCCTATTTTGGTAGAATTTTTAGAGTTCCAGAAGTTTGCGTTAGTTACAGATTACTACAGACTGTTCTGTTTTTGACAGATTCTGTTTTTCGCGTGTTGTTTGCTTATTTTAATGAATCTATGGCTAGTAATGGAGTTTATGAATCATAGAAAAGTTGGAATACAGTAAGTTCAACACCAATATAAATAAATAATGAGTTCATTACAGTACCTTGAAGTGGTGTTTTGTTTTCTTTCGCTAACGTAGCTCTCGAGATTTTCTGTTAAGTTTTGTGTTGTGAAGTTTTCAAGTTTTGGGTAAAGATTTGATGGATTATGGAACAAGGATTAGCAAGAGCCTAAGCTTGGGGATTCCCATGGCACCCCAAGGTAAAATTCAAGGATAAACAAAATTCTAAGCTTGGGGATGCCCCGGAAGGCATCCCCTCTTTCGTCTTCGTCTATCGGTAACTTTACTTGGAGCTATATTTTTATTCACCACATAATATGTGTTTTGCTTGGAGCGTCTTGTATGATTTGAGTCTTTGCTTTTTAGGTTGTCACAGTCATCCTCGCTGTACACACCTTTTGAGAGAGACACACATGATTCGGAATTTGTTAGAATACTCTATGTGCTTCACTTATATCTTTTGAGCTATATAGTTTTTGCTCTAGTGCTTCACTTATATCTTTTAGAGCACAGTGGTGGTTATATTTTATAGAAATTATTGATCTCTCATGCTTCACTTATATTATTTTGAGAGTCCTTTAGAACAACATGGTAATTTGCTTTGGTTATAAAATTAGTCCTAATATGATAGGCATCCAAGATAAAAACTATAAAGTGCATTGAATACTAAGAGAAGTTTGATACTTCATAATTGTTTTGAAATATGAAGATGGTGATATTAGAGTCATGCTAGTTGAGTAGTTGTGAATTTGATAAATACTTGTTCTAAAGTTTGTGATTCCCGTATCATGCACGTATGGTGAACCGTTATGTGATGAAGTCGGAGCATGATTTATTTATTGATTTTCTTCCTTATGAGTGGCGGTCGGGGACGAGCGATGGTTTTTTCCTACCAATCTATCCCCCTAGGAGCATGCGTGTAGTACTTCGTTTCGATAACTAATAGATTTTTGCAATAAGTATGTGAGTTCTTTATGACTAATGTTGAGTCCATGGATTATACGCACTCTCATCCTTCCACCATTGCTAGCCTCTCTAATACCGCGCACCTCTTCGCCGGTATCATATACCCACCATATACCTTCCTCAAAACAGCCACCATACCTACCTATTATGGCATTTCCATAGCCATTCCGAGATATATTGCCATGCAACTTACCACCGTTCCATTTATTATGACACGCTTCATCATTGTCATATTGCTTTGCATGATCATGTAGTTGACATTGTATTTGTGGCAAAGCCACCTTCATAATTCTTTCATACATGTCACTCTTGATTCATTGCATATCCCGGTACACCGCCGGAGGCATTCACATAGAGTCATAATTTGTTCTAAGTATTGAGTTGTAATTCTTGAGTTGTAAGTAATAAAAGTGTGATGATCATCATTATTAGAGCATTGTCCCATGTGAGGAAAGCACTAGTAGAAAAAGGGCCATTGGTCCCGGTTCGTAAGGGCCATTTGTCACGGTTGTTGGACCGGGACTAAAGTGTTGTTACTAATGCCCTAGGCCTTCAGTCCCGGTTCTTACATGAACCGGGACAGATGGGCCTCCACGTGGCCCGTGCGGCGAGCCCAGGCAGGAGGCCCTTTGGTCCCGGTTAGTGGCACCAACCGGGACCAATAGGCGTCCACGCGTCAGCAGCTGGTAGGAGCTGAGGGTTTTTTTGAAAGGGGGTGGTTTAGGGCTTTTGGGGGGGTTAATTTAGGTGTTTCATATATTGTGTTATCTAGCTAATTAATAGAGAGAAGTGTCCTCTCTTATCTCCGTGCTTGGTCGATGTACGCTACGTATTATACGTATAGAGAGGACTCGACACGCTAGCTAGTAAGAAAATGAAGGAAACAGAAGATCGTCATGAACATATGCATACAGAGAGAAGTGATATCGACCACCTCTCCTTCTCCGAGAGATTGGCCGACAACAAGTTCTCGTATATCTATCCGACACTATTGGCTACATATATACAATATAATTATCTCTTACAATATAATCTCCTAATTATATATGAAGTCAAGGTCCACATGGTATTCTCCGTCTTTAACGATCACGTGGTCAAGAAAGAATGCCGCCAATTCCTGTTGAATTGCTCGCATACCATCTGGTGGTAGGAGTTCATCCCGCATCCGAAAGATCTAATTTGAAGAAGGGGGTCAATACATACATACATATATATATATATATATATATATATATATATATGAATAAATGAAACTCAACACAAATGATGGTAATAAAATAAAATTGTGAATATTATTGCTTACGCACTTCATATTGTTTGTCAGAGTAGCCCCGCTCACAGGTCGTGTAGCGGATGGACTCGCAAACGTAGTATCCATAGTAATTATTCCCGGCTTCCTGCCACAACCACTTTACAAGAAATAGAGGTCAATCAAACTGATAAGCAAGCATGCTATAAATGGTATTGATGAAACTAGCGCTTGAATCACTAGGAGAAGCGCGGAACATGTTAGTAGTACTTACTTTCGGGTGTCTAAATTGCAGCTTCGTTGGCAGTCCCGGAGCTTTATTGCTGAATTTTGTCCAAACCCTGCCAGACAAAGAAACAATTCTTTGATATCAGGAAATGAACAAAGTTGCTGATATGGTGCGATAATGATCTATTTAACTTACTTCTCGAACATTTCAGTCATGTCCGCATACTCCTGAGGATCTTTTCGTCTCGAGTCGAAGACGGTTACTAGTCCCTGCTCAAGCTTAATCTCTAGGAGAATATAGTGGAACCTGCGCACGCATGCATAACTCGTCAATTACATTACTATAACCTAGACTAATAAGGGAAAGCGAATATGCACAAGATAGTAACACTCACTTGAAGTTGTAAGGAAATAGTATTATATCTTTGTTTTCATTTATTACCAACGATCGTAGCAAGTTGGCCTCGGTATCTTTGGCATGAAATTCAATCTCATATGCATCTATGAGATTTGTGTTAATGAACCCAATATCACCGATTTGTCTTTTCTTCAATTCGGCGATCTTTAATCTGCATAATATAGTGAGGATAATTATAAGTACTAGTCGTCAACCCGTGCATTCGCACGGTTTAGCCTAGAAAAAAGGTGGTAAATATTTTTATGTCCTAATCAATATAAATTCATCAGGTGGCCTTCTATTACCATGGTTATTCATATTTTATACTTTTAAATATACACAAATATAACTTGCTGGTAATGTTAAAAATTCCACACACAAAATAGCATTCGAAGATTTCACATAAAAATGACGGACTTGTTAAATATTAGACTACATTGTTGGAATTTTTTTTATTATCACTACTTCTTCAGTCTCCAACAGTATGCAATTTACGCTTCTAGAACGTTTTCAATTACCAAATCATTTTTGCTGCACCAACACAATGCAAGTTGACCGTGCACATCACTTCTCTCTGTTTTGTATGCACAAAAGTATTTATATATGTAGCACAATAGGAAAGGTGACTGTAAATTTAGGGAAGTCATAATACCTTATTTAGATTTCCACTATTCTTATCCAAAGCAATCCTTACCATCAACATTAAAATATATGTTAATAGATAAATTTATGTAGTAGATTTTCATGTCATTGACAAATAGTGTTCATGTAGCAAACTGTGTGATAAAATCCTCACCAGTTTGTTTAATTTAATCTTCTCCAGCCATATATCTTGGCTGCGTGTGGCAACAGTAAAAGTTGGCAGCAACTATAAGTTATATCCACCATTGTGTTTTAGCCTTTTAGGGCACCTGTTTCACAATGTAATGTCTTAAATCTTGTAAATTCCATGACTTGCATGTGTTTTGTTGACCTGTCCTACATAAGTGGGTAATACAACGATGACTTATAACTGAAGCCTTGTTAATATATTACAAAAGTTTTAAATCATATGGACAATTACAATGTACAGATTTTCACCATTGAAAGAACGATAGTGCTTATATGAAGCTTTAATCCCGAGCAGAAGATATAGTTTTATACTTTTAGTTTTGCCAAGAATGAAAGTAATTGCCAACAAATCTAAATATTTGCAAGCATGTCTGCCGTCATTCTTGGATGTGTGTTCTAAACTTGTATACTTTGTGACAACCACATATCATGGTGACTTGTACTCTTGCGACAACCATGTGACTATCTTAGAATATATATTTCTAACTATATATATTAAAGTTTGAACCTTAAAGGACCTTGGACTGTTGGCAGGTCATGTTCACAACTATCTTGTACAGATTTTCCCAATGGTTTTTTCTTTCTTTCGAAACCATGTGTCACGGTATCCTGCAATAATCAAGATGAAGTAAGAATATGTATTTGTCTACTATTGAAACTTCTAATAGTTGACTGGCGATGAGAAGCATTTGTTTCTATAGTTCATTATATAATAACATTATGGCACTTCAATAAGAAACAAAAGAACACACGACTTCAATTGTGTCCTTCTGGTTTAAAAATTCCAGGAATTACTTTTACAAAATGTGGCAACCCCAGATCAAACCTATAATTCGCAATTGGACGTGCTCCTTCTGGACTCTGAACCATATGAACCGATGCACCTTGACTATGACAGAGGTGCAGATCAGGGTGCTTGCGTAACTGCTTGTACGCCTTTTCGTATAACTTTGTATCCATTTACGTCAAGGTCAGGTTATGAAGTTGGTGCCAAATTGATTGCATAGGTTAGTAAACGTAGAGGAAAAGTACATAAGAATTCTAGCAGGTCCGAACCTTCAACATAAGAAGAATGAACCTAAGAAGGAATAATCTCCGGTAGATCGAATACCTGAAAAATGGATGAAGTTCTGAAGGAGAACGTATCATGTGCACATACTAATTTTCAGATTCAGGTTTATCTTCCATGTTAGATTTTATATCACACGTATACACTGGCAGAAATCAATCTCACACATATGACACAATTCAGTGACTCAATTCAGTATCATCATCGCCGCACAGATTTTACATGGATTCCACTTCTATGTGTTGGAAGATTAATGCCGTGGAAAATATGTAGATCAGTATTAAGATATGATTGCACCAATCAATACTAACCTATGGGCGTCGGACGTGCTAGCCTGCTGATCTTGTTTTGCCGCTGTACATATATGCACGAATCAGTGACGTGCATGATGTTTATGCTATGGAGATGGATGTGAGCCCATCGTCTGCAATTGAAGCTGATTCAGAGTTCACACTACTCCTGGCCGAACACGCAGCAACTGCCATAGACCAAGAGAAATGGAGATCTGGCAACTCACACAGATAAAGCTTGAGGTATGATATATTGAGAAGAGACAATAGATGGGGGATTAATTACTACTACTGGTAGAGAACAAATTTATTTAAAGGAACGATTGTGATAATGTAAGCTATAAATTGTATTATATTTTTACAAATATACCTGCTGTATATACTCGTGTACCATCTATGGAGCAACCGGCATAGACTTCACTTCATGCTTATACAGATGACACGCCTGCATCTGTGGTAGTATTGCACTGTCGAAATAGATATGTACATTGTGAATATCATTTGTATATAATAGATGATTGCATACCTCAACATGAATGTATGAAGGTTTTGATTTTCCTTGTCTATTGAACTGGACGGTAGCAGCTGTGGCTTGCAGAACAACACGTCCCAGCAGTGCTGAGTTGAACAATCCAGGTTGTGTGATGATTCCATGTCCTATTGCGCCCAGAGCGCTGTGCCCCTGGTGGTATTGCTTTCTCGGTCGATAAGTTGTACTATGTAATATATATTGTACAGACCTCTCTGTGAAAAATAAAGAAATATAATTTTACACTAATTAGTTTTAAGAAAACTCAAAAAAAGGAGAAGTGTTGAGAAGTGAAACACCTCGTACCATCTTGAGCGGTCTAAATTTTCAAAGCAGATTTATCTTCCAATTAGAGAATGGCATAGGCTGGGCTGCACGTGCAGCTATTTTCGGGATCCTTGGATTGCATCTTAGGCTGCTCCTGTTGATCGCTGATGTGCACAACGCAGAACCAAAAAAGCATGCACCTCGCTCTGCTAATCTGAAAGTTGGACGCCATACCGCTCTCCAACCATGACGGAGAATCCTCTGAAGTGAAAAATCTCGTACCATCTTGAGCGCTCTAAATTTTCAAAACAGTTCTATCTGCCAATTAGAGAATAGCATAGGCTGGGCTGCACGTGCAGCTGTTTTCAGAATCCTTGGACTGCATCTTAGGCTGCTCCTGTCGATCGCTGGTGTGCACAACGCAGAACCAGAAAAGCATGCACCTCGCTTTGCTAATCTGAAAGTTCGACGCCATACTGCTCTCCAACCATGAAGGAGAATTCTCTCATGGAGTCATGCTGGTGGAGAGGCCAAGGTGTGTAGGACTCACACAACAATCTCGTCACCAGCCCAAGATTAGTTTTTTTTCATGAACCCAGGACAATTTCGGAAGATCTGGAATATAGGAAGAACGCGAGATCGGCAAAAGAGAAAAGGAAGTTGCAGCACTGGCCTGTGACGGCTTCATCCTAGGCGTTGTGCGTGAACGTACACAACTGGCCATGGCCTTGAACGGACGACGGATTGCAGCAGAGGTGGGAATGCACGGTGCGGCCGATCACAGTATTACGGAGCCACCATCAGCATGAGGAAGTATTCTGCGGCGGCGGCGGCAGCGGCGGTGTGGGTTTTGCGGGATGGCGGTCCGCGGAGGCATGTGCGGGGAAGGAGATACCACGTGGGGATCTAGGATCCAACAAGCTGGGAAGAAATAGGAGAGAACGCTCAGATTTTCCATATTTTTTTATTTCTGATGAATCACGGGAGAGGCCTAGGTGAGTACGACTCACACAACAATCTCGTGACCAGCCCAAATCTTTTTCTTTTTCTTTCAAACATCTGTTTTTTTTTCTCTAACGAACCTATGACAATTTTGGAAGATCTACATCGTAATAATTCGGTCCCACTAGGATGAACGGCTGTTAATTACTGATTAACGTGGGAATTTCTAGGGAGTCTGTAATTAGTATAGGTAGGTATAGGTATAGGTATAGGTATAGGTATAGGTATAGGTATAGACATGCAATAAAAGAGCTGACCTATATATAGAGACTTAATGACAGAAGTAGTACTTACAGACAGTAGCAAATGACCGTTAATTTATCGAGGGCCTGTTGATTGAAAAACTGGAATAACTCCTTAAATGGAACATTCAACAGTTCAATTCCAACGAGGTCATGCTCCTCTTTAACTCTCAGCGTCAAAATATTCGTCCCCCTAGACTCTCTGTAGGTTTTCATGTACCAATCATGGAATCTTCGCATCATCGTTGTTAGAGATCTTTCATCTTTGATGAGAGGCTTCCCGTACTCGTATCTGTGTTCGTCCACCTCCAAGAAATAATAATGTACATCGTCGGGCAGGTAATCTCCAAGATTGGTATAACCGGGCATCATCCGCGGATCATTAGCAACGATATCGCTAGACACCTTGAGCGGGGGACACGATTGGTTCGCTTGTTCGCCGAGCTGAGCAATTTTTTTCCCAGCTCGTCGTTCTGCTAACCTTTGATCACTGATAGTACTTCCCGACCGCGTCACTTCGAGAAATGACTTTTCAATAATGCGGTCATAGTTGGCTTTCGGCGGAGACTTTGGTGGTTTATTCAGGGCATCCACAGTGCGCTTCGCTTTCACCGGATCTATCTTCTCCTCCGGAGGCGGATGTTTCTTTGCTTTCGCCCCATCAAAGAAGTCCTTCACTTCGGCTCGCACGATATTCATGTTTTCCTCCACGGTCCTCTCGTATGGTAACTACAGCGGAGTCTTCAGAGAAGGACCGAATCTGTATTGCCTCCCGCCTCTAGCTGTGCTGCTAGACGCCGGAGTAGACGGAGCGGCTGCGGCTGTCTTCTTTTGTTGCTTACGAGGCGGAGGAGAAGGACTACGACGCGCCAGAGCAGCCGAAGCGGCGGCGGGTCTCTTCCGCCCTTGCTGGCGAGGCGGAGAAGGAGGAGGCTGGCTGCTCTGGCGCGCCGGCGCAGGCAGAGAAGGAGGCGGAGTGCCGACACGCGCCGGAGAAGGAGGCTGAGTGCCCTGATCACTCGCCGGAGGAGGAGGCGGAGGAGGAGGCGGAGTGCCCTAACTCGCCGGAGGAGGAGGACGCAGAGGCGTCCGGTTCGGAAGGTTGATGAGCTCCTTCCGCCATAGGCGTGGAGTCTTCAGAGAAGAACCCAGCCGAGTCTCCCCTTCACCCGTAGGGTGGTCAAGCTCGAGGTCCTCAAATCCGTCCGTTATTTCATCCACCATCACCCTAGCATATCCTTCTGGAATCGGCCGGCAGTGATAGGTCGCGCCAGGTTCAGGAGGTGCAACAGAGCCAACAGCCGCCTTGACTTCGAATTTCATCCATTGCGTCATAAGGTGGCAATGTTGAGACTCCGTGATAGCATCCACGGGGTAGCTAGCAGGAGCCGTGAAGACAGGCTCCTGCTGAAGCAGCTCGGTGGAAGCCACACTGCTTCTCCGCTGAGATGGCGGGGTAGCTTCGGGGGAAGCTTCGGCATGTCGTTTGCTGCGATCTGCTTCTCATTCCTCTAAACCTTGTACCCTTGCGTGCAGCGCCTGTAGTTGGGTATGCTCCACTTTCTTCCTCCTCTCCTGGCATTTGTAACCGCCTGCGTCCGGAAACCCAGCCCTCCATGGAACGGAGCCTGGCGTGCCTCGTGTCCGTCCAGGGTGCTCAGGATTCCCGAGGGCCATTGTGAGCTCGTCGTTCTCTCTGTCTGGAACGAACGTCCCTTTCTGCGCTGCATCGATATACATGGTCCAAGGTTCCGCCAACCCCGAAGAACCAAGTCCGGCGACGGTTTGGCCAGTTCAATGTCTCTGGTTCGACCCCTTTATCAAGCAGGTCCTTCTCACCCTTGGACCACAACGGCCGGGCTTTGAGGTAGCCACCTGACCCCGTGCGATGGTGAAGCTTCTTCTTCGCAGCATTTTTCTTGTTTGTCGCTGACATCTTCTTACTCTTTTCCGATGTCTTGTGGGCCACAAATGCGGGCCAGTGATCTCTGATCTTCTCATACCGGCCGATGAATTCTGGTGTCTTTTCTTTGTCGACAAACGATGTTTTCAGCTCATTCTTCCACCTCCTGAATAGTTCTGCCATCTTGTTAAGAGCATGAGACTTGGTCAATTGCTCTTTAACTGGCTTCTCCGGATCGTCCTTTGGCGGTTGGGTGAAATTTGCCTTCAGCGCGGTCCAAAGATCATCTTTCTGCATATCGTCGACATAAGACACCTCAGGGTCTTCGTTCTTAGGCTTAAACCATTGGTGGATGCTGATCGGGATCTTGTCCCTAACAAGAACCCCGCACTGAGCAGCAAATGCTTCGTTTGTCCGGATGGGTTCAATCGGCATGCCATCGCGCGCGATTGCTGTGACCTCAAACCTTTTGTCCGAGCGCAACTTTTTCTTCGGGCCTCGTCTCTTTACCGAAGTTGTGCTCGATCCGGAGGGCTAGAAAAAAGAAGACGAGAGTTAATTAATATGTGTACATACCAAAACAATGAATGCATCAATTAGCTAGTCAGCACAGGCTTAACTAATATATATATACTTGGCCGGACTCGGTTCGGTCACCGGAGCCGTCATCACGGTCTCCTTCTTGCACCGGCATTGGGTCACCGGAGCCATCATAATCATGTCCTTCCTCCTCCATTGTTTGATCACCGTAGCCTTCTTCTTCACCCTGTCCTTCCAGACCATCGCTGTCGTTGAGAAACGACAAGACGACATCACTTCCTTGTGCGATTGTGTCCCCAACACCGCTTCTGTTGCTTCGTCTCGGGGGTGCTCCATAGTTTCTGCAAATATTTACAACATGGAAATTATTATTCAAACATGACAGATGGATATATTAGTGGCAAACGTAGAACTAGCTACCTAATCACAATAAGGAATCATATTAGTGGCCTCGACGCTGCTTCTCAAGGGTTTGGGGGTGGCCTCGGCAATGCTTCAAGGGTTTGGGGTGGCCTCGACAATGCTTCAAGGGTTTGGGGTGGCCTCGACGACAACGCTCTTTTAACTTGGTAAATTTGGGTGGCCTCGAGAGAGTTTGTCGGGTAGGGGCGCGGCGGGAGGGGGTAGGAGACGGACATCGTTTTTTCTAGGGTTTGGGTGTCCTCGAGAGTTTTGGTTGAGCGAGAGGGCCGGGGGGTGCTCCCGTGGTATAAGTTATCACGGTCGAGAGGGGGTATATATATCGACCGCCCCTCATGTCGAAGTTATCCGGGAGGGGGTTATATTGACAACGACGACATACATACATGGGAAAATAATGTTATCGGGGAGGGGGTATATCGACCCCCCCTCGTGTTGAAGTTATCGGGAGGGGGTATATCGACAACGACACACCCGATAAAAAAAAGAAAACGAAGAAGAAATAAAAAGAGGAGAAGAAGAAAGGAATAGAGGAGAAGAAAAAAATAGAATATTTTCTGTTTCTTCTTCTTCTCCTCTATTCCTTTCTTCTTCTCCTCTTCTTTTTCTTCTTTTTTCCTCTTCTTATTTATTTCTCCTCTTCTTCCTCTCCTCTTCTTCTCCTTTAATTTCTTCCTCTTGTTATTTTCCTTTTTCCTCTCCTTCTTTTTCTTCTTCTTCCTTCTTCCTAGCTAGATATATAAAACTTTTTCTTCTTCTTCTTCTTCCTTCTTCCTTCTTCCTAAATATATAAAAAAATTTAAAAAATGAAACTAACCTAAAATGTACTAAATAAGAGAACATATATAGATAAAACTTTTCTAAAAATCTAACTTTTGCATATATGAACATATATACACAGAGAACATACATACATATATACATTTTTATAAAAAAGCAAAAAACAAATCATCATATATATGAACAAAAAATCTGAAAAAAACATGACATATAATCATATATACACAAATACATATACATATAATCTGGAAAAAAAATCATATAAATGTGGGAAAAAACAGGGAGGAAGGGGGCGGCGCCGGCCTGACCAAGGAGAGGTGCGGCGTGGTCGGGGCAGGGGCAGAGGCACAGCGTCGGGGTAGAGG
>NC_057796.1:35802494-35803138 GCF_018294505.1 Triticum aestivum | reverse complement strand
CCGACGGCGGCGTGGTCGGGGCAGGGCGGCGGATTCGACGGGGTTGAGGGCAGCGACGGCATCGACGGGCGAGCTCGGGCAGCCTGACGGCGGCGTCGGGGCGGGGCAACTGCAAAGATGAGTGTGAAAAATGCAAAGTGTTTTCTTATATACCAAGGGCATTGGTACCGGTTCGTGGCACCAAGCGGGACCAATGCCCCCTTTACTCCCGGTTGGTGCCACCAACCGGGACCAAAGGTCTCTTTTCAGCAGCCCAAAGGGCGGGAAGCGGCGGCCTTTGGTCCCGGTTGGTGGCACCAACCGGGACTAAGGGGGGCCATACCAATGCAACCCTTTAGTCCCGGTTGGTGCCACCAACCAGGACCAAAGGCCTTGCACAGAGGCGTGGTGGTGGGAGTTTAGTCCCACCTCGCTAGTTGAGAGGGGCGCGCAGTGGTTTATAAGCCCCACTGCCGCACCCCTCTCGAGCTCCTCTCCATTGCAGGCTTACGGGCCTAATTGTGACTGCTATGCCTGATGGGCCTACTAGGCCTTCTGCTGGCCTGAATCCTGGCCCATTGATGGGTTTCTAGTCGTATTCAGGCCGTGGTGGCCTAGTAGGTGGCATTTTTTTATTTTTTCCCAGTTATTTTGTTTTCTTTTTT
>NC_057796.1:35801349-35802484 GCF_018294505.1 Triticum aestivum | reverse complement strand
GTATTAAAGTTTCTAACAAACAAAGCTCTTTATGAAAATTCTTTTTGCTTTTAATGATTTTGAACAGAAAATACTTTGATAATTTTAGTTGCATCAATTTTATATAATTTTAGTTTCAATAATACTAGAGGTTGCTTATAATGTTTTGAACAGAAAATACTTTGATAATTTTAGTATCATAAATTTCATTTATGTTATTAAAGTTTATTTTATTTTATTTCTACTTATATATATATTTTATTTTAGTTTGTATTATTTTGTTTCTAATTACTTATTTATTTTATTTTATGATAATTCTTTTTGCTATTAAGGGTTTGTAACAAAAACGTTCTTTATGAAAATTCTTTTTGCTCTTAATGATTTTGAACATAAAATACTTTGATAATTCATCATTTCACCCACATAGTATGTGCAAGAATGTAGAGAGGGTTACGACAAAACTGGATGTACTTCGTGTTCAAAACGGACAATTTCTTTTGAAGTATCAGGGTTTCATACGGAAACTCGTCTGTTACAAAGGGATCTCATTTTTTAAATTATTTGAACTCCACAATTTTTCTGTGTTCAAAATGCACCATTCAAAGCCACATCATCAATTTTCAACCCTTTATGACTTCATTTGTTATTTTTCATGCATTTACTGATTATTTTGAGCTATAAGACCCTGAAATTGAAAAGCATTTCAATGAACTCTAAAAAGGTTGAAAGTTGGCATGGTATCATCATTTCATCCACATAGCATGTGCAAGAAAATAGAGAGGGTTACGGCAAAAACTGGATGCACTTCGTGTACAAAGCGGACAATCTATTTCGAAGTATCAGGGTTTCATACGGAAACTCGTCTGTTACAAAGTGATTTGATTTTTTGAACTTTTTTGAACTCCAAAGTTTTTCTGTGTTCAAAATGCACCATTCAAAGCCACATCATCAATTTTCAACCCTTTCTGACTTCATTTGTTATTTTTCATGCATTTACTGATTATTTGAGCTATAAGACCCTGAAATTGAAAAGCTTTTCAATTGAACTCTGAAAAGGTTGAAAGTTGGCATGGTATCATCATTTCACCCACATAGCATGTGCAAGAAAGTAGAGAGGGTTACGGAAAAAACTGGATGCACTTCGTGTACAAAACGG
>NC_057796.1:35789529-35801121 GCF_018294505.1 Triticum aestivum | reverse complement strand
TTACAAAGGAATTTCAATTTTTTAAACTTATTTGAACTCCAGAGTTTTTGTGTGTTCAAAATGCACCATTCAAAGCCACATCATCAATTTTCAACCCTTTCTGACTTCATTTGTTATTTGCCATGCATTTACTGATTATTTTGAGCTATAAGACCCTGAAATTGAAAAGCATTTCAAATGAACTCTGAAAAGGTTGAAAGTTGGCATGGTATCATCATTTCACCCACATAGCATGTGCAAGAAAGTAGAGAGGGTTATGGCAAGAACTGGATGAACTTCGTGTACAAAACGGACAATCTCTTTTGAAGTATCTGGGTTTCATACGGAAACTCGTCTGTTACAAAGGGATTTTCATTTTTTTGAACTTATTTGAACTCCAGAGTTTTTCTGTGTTCAAAATGCACCATTCAAAGCAACATCATCAATTTTCAACCCTTTCTGACTTCCTTTGTTATTTTTCATGCATTTACTGATTATTTTAAGCTATAAGACCCTGAAATTGATAAGTGACCAAATTAATAGAAGTTCATCATCACATTAAAACCAAAGTACATGCATAGTTCTCATTGAACAACATATAGCTCTCCGGAGCATCTAATTAAACCATACATTTAAAATATGTAAAACATTTCAATGCAACAAGAAATGCGATCATAATCGCAACAAAGGTAACAATTGATCCAACTTGATCTTCTGACCATCGACGACATCCGCAACATGCAACTCCAATATCATCTTCTCCTCCTCATTTTTTTTATTTTTTCCTTCAAGTAATTGTTTTCTTCTTCAACTAAATTTAACCTCTCGACAATAGGGTCGGTTGGAATTTCCGGTTCAACCACCTCCTAGATAAATAAAATACATGTCACGTTGGTCGGCATAATTGTCATAAACAATAAATGAACGAAATAGTTATAAAAAGATAATATATACCACATCCGAATCATAGACAGGACAAGGCCGACGGTGGCGGATACCAAAACCATCGCACTATCTAATAACAAGGAATAATAAAAGTAAGAAAATTAGACAAGTATTTATCTGAAGTAAGAATTTTTTTTCTTTCAGAAAGAAGATAAGAACAAGAGGCTCACCACGGTGGTGCCGGCGACGAGATCGGCGCGGGCGATAGACGGCGGTGAAGACGGGGACGGGACGTGACGGACCGCTAAACCTGGACAAATCTCGGGGAAAATGGAGCTCGGAGGTCGAGTTTCGAGAGGACAAAGATTAACTAGTGTGGCTCAGACATTTCACCGAACACCTCATGTGCATAGGAGGTGAGCTAGAACACCCAAATACCCTCCCCTCGCCGGCCAGAAAAAACAGGGGACTATGGAGGGCTCTGCTGTGGCAATGGGGTATATATAGGCAGCTCATTTGTCCCGGTTCGTGGCTGAAACCGGGACTAAAGCCCAGCCATCTGTCCCGGTTCAAGCCAGGAACCGGGACCAATGGTTGTGGGCCAGGAGCGATGCCCATTGGTCCCGGTTCGTGCCTAGAACCGGGACAAATGGGTCCACACGAACCGGGACCAATGCCCACGAGGCCCTGGCCGACCCCGTGGGCTCACGAACCGGGTCGAATGCCCCCATGGGTCCCGGTTCATGGCTGAACCGGGACTAATGGGCTTGTCATGCCCGAACCAAAGCCCTGTTTTCTACTAGTGAAGGATGATGGAGACTATGATTCCCCCACAAGTCAGGATGAGATTACGGACTAAAAAAAAGAGGCCATAAAAAGAAAGAGAGAAGGCCCAATAAAAACATGAGATAAAAAGAGAAAAGGGACAATGTTACTATCCTTTTTCCACACATGTGCTTCAAAGTAGAACCATGATCTTCATGATAGAGAGTCTCCTATGTTATCATTTTCATATACTATTGGGAATTTTTACATTGTAGAACTTGGCTTGTATATTCCAATGATGGGCTTCCTCAAAATGCCCTAGGTCTTCGTGAGCAAGCGACTTGGATGGACACCCACTTAGTTTCTTTTGTTGAGCTTTCATACACTTATAGCTCTAGTGCATCCGTTGCATCGCAATCCCTACTCACTCACATTGATATCTATTGATGGGCATCTCCATAGCCCGTTGATACGCCTAGTTGATGTGAGACTATCTTCTCCTTTTTGTCTTCTCCACAACCACCATTCTATTCCACCTATAGTGCTATGTCCATGGCTCACGCTCATATATTGCGTGAAGATAGAAAAAGTTTGAGAACATCAAAAGTATGAAACAATTGCTTGGCTTGTCATCGGGGTTGTGCATAATTTAAATACTTTGTGTGGTGAAGATAGAGCATAGCCAGACTATATGATTTTGTAGGGATAACTTTCTTTGGCCATGTTATTTTGAGAAGACCTGATTGCTTTGTTAGTATGCTTGAAGTATTATTATTTTCATATTAATATTAAACTTTTATCTTGAATCTTTCGGATCTGAACATTCATGCCACAATAGAGAGAAATACATTGAAGAATCTTCTAAGTAGCATTCCACATCCAAAATTCTGTTTTTATCATTTACCTACTCAAGGACGAGCATGAATTAAGCTTGGGGATGCTTGATACGTCTCCAACGTATCTATAATTTTTGATTGTTCCATGCTATTATATTATCTATTTTGGATGTTTAATGGGCTTTACTAAGCACTTTTATATTATTTTCGGGCTAACCTATTAATCGGAGGCCCAGCCCAAATTGCTGTTTTTTGCCTATTTCAGTGTTTCACAGAAAAGGAATATCAAACGGAGTCCAAACGGAATGAAACCTTCGGGAGAGTTATTTTTGGAACAAATGTGATCCAGAGGACTTGGAGTGGACGTCAAGAAATCACCGAGGAGGCCACGAGGCAGGGGGCGCACCTACCCCCCTGGGCGCACCCTCCACCCTCGTGGCCCCCTCGTGGCTCCACCCACCTACTTCTTCCTCCTATATATACCTACGTACCCCCAAACCATCGAAGAGCACCACAAAAACCTAATTCCACCGCCGCAACCTTCTGTACCCGTGAGATCCCATCTTGGGGCCTTTTCCGGCGTCCTGCCGGAGGGGGCATTGATCACGGAGGGCTTCTACATCAACACCATAGCCTCTCCGATGATGTGTGAGTAGTTTACCTCAGACCTTCGGGTCCATAGTTATTAGCTAGATGGCTTCTTATCTCTCTTTGGGTCTCAATACAAAGTTCTCCTCGATTCTCTTGGAGATCTATTCGATGTAATCTTCTTTTGCGGTGTGTTTGCCGAGATCCGATGAATTGTGGGTTTATGATCAAGATTATCTATGAACAATATTTGAATCTTCTCTGAATTCTTTTATGTATGATTGGTTATCTTTGCAAGTCTCTTCGAATTATCAGTTTGGTTTGGCCTACTAGATTGATCTTTCTTGCAATGGGAGAAGTGCTTAGCTTTGGGTTCAATCTTGCGGTGCTCGATCCCAGTGACAGTAGGGGAAACGACACGTATTGTATTGTTGCCATCAAGGATAAAAAGATGGGGTTTATATCATATTGCATGAGTTTATCCCTCTACATCATGTCATCTTGCTTAAAGCGTTACTCCGTTCTTATGAACTTAATACTCTAGATGCATGCTGGATAGCGGGCGATGTGTGGAGTAATCGCAGTAGATGCAGGCAGGAGTCGGTCTACTTGTCATGGACGTGATGCCTATATACATGATCATACCTAGATATTCTCATAACTATGCTCAATTCTATCAATTGCTTGATAGTAATTTGTTTACCCACCATAATACTTATGCTATCTTGAGATAAGCCACTAGTGAAACCTATGGCCCCCGGGTCTATTCTCCATCATATTAATCTCTCGTCAACAAGTTATTTCTATCTTTGTTTATTTTGCATTCTTTACTTTTAATCTTTATCATAAAAATACCAAAAAAGATTACTCCTTTATCGCGTTGGTTGCAAGGTTCTTATTTGTTTGTGTAGGGACAAGGGACTTGAGCGTGGCCTCCTACTGGATTGATACCTTGGTTGTCAAAAACTGAGGGAAATACTGATGCTACTTTGCTACATCACCCTTTCCTCTTCAAGGGAAAACCAACGCAGTGCTCAAGAGGCAGCACATCTCCACTCGTCCCCCCCCCCCAACAGGCCCCTTTTTTATCGCCATCTCGAAAAAATCAGGCCAGTCGCGCCCCCAGGAGCCGGCGGACCCAGGCCAAACCCAACGTGCTGGGGGCCGCCCGGGGGCGCCGGGGGAAACGAATTTGGAGTGAAAACTGGTGGACCCGCTGAGTCAGCGACTAGGCGATGCTGAGAACCTTCGTCATCCTCATCGCCTTGATTCCCGCGGGAATCAATGTGAATGCTGCCGTCGGCCAGCCTTCCATTGTCTCACGGGCGGCGCAGTGAAGGCGCGCCGCCGCACGTTCCACCCCCTCCCGTCACGCATCCACACTACTGCGCCTGTTCGCCGTCCACTCACTACTATAAAAGCCACCCTCCCTCGCCGCTGGCTGCACACTTGCCTCGCCACATCCTATCTCTCTCGCTGCCGACGCCCCCCTCTCCTTCACCGTCGATGCCCTCTCTCTCTCCCCGTCTCAAGCCATGATCGATGGCGGAGAGATTCCCCGGCGACGAAGCGGCGGCCAACGGCTTCAGCTGCCATCATCTACACGAGTGGGAGGCGCACCTCCTTTACGAGGCAAACTACCCAGCGCCGGCTGACATGTGCGTACTGGGCTCGTGGAGGCTCAGCAACGGCAGCATCCCCTTGCCCCCGACGCCCTCCGACGCCGAATGCCATGCCGAGATTACGCGTATCTGGCCGGCGCTGCCGAAGGAAGCGCGACAGCAGCCGAGGTCCACCTCTAAACCCAGAGTTGAGGATTTCTCACCTCTGCTGAAGAGAATAGAAACAAGATTGCTGAGCTGTTCTAGTTTCCTTTCATCAGGAGATAAACTCACTTTGATTAAATCTATCTACACAAGCATGCCTACATTTTTCATGTGCACCCTGACTATTCCCAAAATAGTGGTCAAGCAGATTAATATCTACCTGAAGCAGTGTTTCTGGAGGAAATATGGTACTTCACATGGGTCAAGCTCTCCTCATGAAATTCTTGCACAAATTCTTGCACAAGGAGAGTGGAGGACTTGGAGTTCTGGATATCTCCACACATAATCAAGCTCTCCTCATGAAATTCTTGCACAAATTCTTGAACAAATAAGATATTCCTTGGGTCAACATCATTTGGGAAAGATATTATCAGACAACTCCACCAGATGAGAGGCCACAGGGATCCTTTTGGTGGAAACCAATGCTCAAATTACTACCTATGTACAAGGTACATGCTATCTGCAAGGTAGGAAAGGGAGATACATCATTCTTCTGGTCTAATAATTGGAATGGGCAACCTCTGCTTCAAACGTATCATGAGTTACACTCCTTTGCCCTAGATTAGACTATTGTTCTTGAGGAGGCGTTTCAATCCACCGATTTTGCAGCTCTTTTTCATCGTCCTCTGTCACTACAGGCCTACCAACAATTCAATTCCTTAACTCAGCTGTTTGCAACAAGAGACCCCACTTCTGCCCCAGATAAATGGTGCTACAAATGGCACAACACCCAATAATCGTCCATCAAGATGTACAAAGCAATCATGTCATCTGAAAGCCCCAATAGGCTCTTCAAGCTCATATGGCAAACCTCTTGCAGAATGAGGCATAAGATCTTCTATTGGATGCTGCTGTATGACAGAGTGAACTCACGGAATTTGCTGCAGCGAAAAAAATGTACCTTCAGGATTATAACTGTGCCCTCTGTGTACACTCAACTGAGGAAACTAGTTATCATCTCTTTTGGGACTGCCCTTTTTCCCGGGCTTGTTGGGACTCAATTCTTCTGAATAGACGGAGAGGTACATGCTTGTTTGATGAGGTCTCTCTTGCCCTACCTCAACTTCCATCAGGCATTGCGATGGACATCATCATTATAGGCTGCTGGAGTATTTAGTCAGTCAGAAATGATAAAATTTTCAGGTCAGCTGCTCCCCATATTAACACCTGGAAATACTATCTCAAAGAAGGATTGTGGGCAACAGAGTTAAGAGCTAAATAAAGCAAAGCAATCAAGATCAGACACTGGGTTGAACAGATTCTAACACAAGATTAATTTAGTTCTTATTGCCTAAAACTGGGATTGGCTGGTTATTTTTCTTTTTCACTCTGTATATTATGTACTTTTTATTAGTATTAATAAAAATAACGTAAAACAATTGTTCTATGGTTTCCAGTAAAAAAAAGGTACCCCCCGACAGCCACGCGCTGTGCACGACGTATCTATAACTTTTTATTGTTCCATGTATCTATAATTTTTTATTGTTCCATGTTGTTATACGTCTTTGTGATACGTCAACATATCTATAATTTTTTATTGTTCCATGTTGTTATATTATTAATCTTGAATGTTTTATAATCATTTTATATCATTTTTGGTACTAACCTATGGACATAGTGCCAAGTGCGAGTTGCTGTTTTCTGCATGTTTTTTACATCGCAGGAAATCAATATCAAATGGAGTCCAAAAGCAGCGAAACTTTTTGGAGATTTTTTTTTGGACCAGAAGACAACCAATGGGCCGAAGAAGCACCTGGGGGTGCTCCGAGGGGAGCACAACCCACCAGGGCGCGCCAGGAGGCCCAGGCGCGCCCTGGTGGGTTGTGCCCACCTCGGGTGCCCCCTGAACCGACTATTTTCTCTATAAATACCTCAATATTCTAGAAACCCTAGGGGAGTCGACGAAAATCAATTCCAACCGCCGCAGAGTCCAGAACCACCAGATCCAATCTAGACACCATCACGGAGGGGTTCACTACTTCCATTGGTGCCTCTCCGATGATGCATGAGTAGTTCTTTATAGACCTTCGGGTCCGTAGTTAGTAGCTACATGGCTTCCTCTCTCTCTTTTGATTATCAATACAATGGTCTCTTGGAGATCCATATGGTGTAACTCTTTTTCAGGTGTGTTTGTTGGGATCGGATGAAGTTTGTGTTTATGATCAGATCTATCTTTTTATATCCATGAAAGTTATTTGAATCTTCTTGATCTCTTATATGCCTGATTGCTTATAGCCTCGTATTTCTTCTCCGATATTTGGGTTTTGTTTGGCCAACTTGATCTATTAATCTTGCAATGGGAAGAGGTGCTTTGTAGTGGGTTCGATCTTATGGTGCTTCATCCCATTGACAGAAGGGGAACCGACACGTATGTATTGTTTCTACTAAGGATAATACGATGGGGTCTATTCTTATTGCATTACTCCGTTTCTCCATGAACTTAATACACTAGATGCATGCTGAATAGCGGTCGATGTATGAAGTAATAGTAGTAAATGCAGACAGGAGTCGGTCTACTAATCTTGGACGTGATGCCTATATAATGATCATTGCCTGAATATCGTCATGATTATTTGAAGTTCTATCAATTTCCTAACAGTAATTTGTTACCCACCGTTTGCTATTTTTTTGAGAGAAGCCACTAGTGAAATCTACGCCCCCCGTGTCTCTTTCTCATATTATTTGCCTTTGCGATTTATTTTACTTTACTTTTATTTTCAGATCTATTAAACCAAAAATACAAAAATATCTTGCTGTAATTTATTCTTATTTTCTTTTATTTGGTGTTCGATCTATCAAGCTACTACAATTTATTCACGTCAGTTTGCCAATTTCTGGCGCCGCTACCCGAAAGGGATTGACAACCCCTTTTACACGTTGGGTAGCGAGTATTTGTTATTTGTGTGCAGGTGCTGTTTACGTAGTGTTGCTTGGTTCTCCTACTAGTTCGATAACCTTAGTCTCATAACTGAGGTAAATACCTACCGCCGCTGTGCTGCATCATCCCTTCCTCTTTGGTGAAATACCGACGTAGCTTCAAGCCGCATCACTTTGCTCGCTGCCGCGCCGACCAGCTCGCCTCCACGAATGGCGCGCCGACGCCACGGGGGCACCACAACTCCGACGGACGCCGTCCGTGGTGGGGCGTCCCCGGGCGCACGCTTCACTTCGTCCTCGAGCCATATTTTTTGCGCCGGAGCGGCAGCTCATGGCTGCCGCAGCGCATGGAGGGGGCATCGTCCTCGTCCTCCAGCTCCCACTCCACCGGCACGACGCTGCCGATCGCCGCGGTCAAGGCCGAGCCCAGGAGACGCCGGAGCGCCAGCACAGCCGTGGCGGCAGCCTCGTCATAAACGAGCGCCGCCGCCAACCTTCCCCTCCTGCCCACGACCATCTTCACCTGGTCAGGCCGAAGCAGGAGCCGGCGAGGCCGCCCGTCGTCGTCAAGCAGGACCATGTCGACATGGCCTCCGACCTCAAAACCAGCCTCAAATGGGCGCGGGACGATTACGTCCGGGAGGAATTGGAGCGCTAGCGCCGCGCCCTCGAGGAGATCGCCGCTCGGCGCCGCGGCCGGGACGAGGGCGGTGTCATCGTCCTCGAGGACAGCGACGAGGAGGCGCCGTCACCGACTAACCCCGTCCGCCACGGCGACCCAGGACAGGGCTGCAACAAGGACGACAGCGGCGTGCAGGATGACGACGACGACTACACCGCCTTCTACGAGCTCCTGGCATGCATTAGACTCGGGGCGGCGACGGGGTAGTTTTAGGGCGTAGTTTTATTTTTCTAATTTTTTAGCTATTTCTTTAATTTTGTACAAATGTCAATGAAAACCGCCTGAATTTCGACCAAATTCGTGCATTTTCTTCCAAATCTAGCCGAATTTGTATTTGAAAATATGACATCTTGGTTCATCTTGGGGCGGCGACTGGGAACCCGAGCCCCCCCACCCCCCACCCCCCACCCCCCCCATGCCGAAATTTTTGGCGGTTCGTCCCTAAGCGGCGATATTTCGAGTCCCTGGGGGCCGAACGAGTGGAGATGCTCTAAGGTGTAGTAGTAGTGGGTAACCTCACCAAGTAGGTACAAGGTGAGCACAACTCTATGGTCGTGTGCAACCAAACACCATGCAGTCGTGTGACCACATACAATGTGAGTAACCAAATAAAATAGGTAGAAGCATTGCTACGATGTAGGGATATGCAGGCAACCAATCAACAAGCATATGTTGGTTTTTTCCATGCGAATGTTTAACTAGGCCCTAGTGAGAGAAGTATGCAAACTGCCTAAAAAAATGAGATCAACCAAATGCATCCCTGAACTTTGTACGAGGGTGCATGCACGCACACTCGATCGGCACCGTGCACGCGGAACGTGACACGAGCCAAATTAGGGAAGAAAACGAGCACGCAAGCGAATTAAGAAATCAAAGAGGCACCGTGAAGTAGCACAGAGCAAAATTTACGACGGAAACAAAAGATGCAGGGAGCGCGCAGCAACCACCGCATCCACTCGAACCGCGCACTAACTCCCGCTCCTTGGTGCATATAAACCCCTCCCCCGCCGTCGTACAGATCCAGGCCCAACTTCTTCCCAAACCACGCCTACGCAGAATCGTTTCGGTCTACTTGTATGGAGTAATAGTAGTAGATGCAGAATTGTTTTGGTCTTCTTGTCATGGACATGATGCCTATATTCATCATCATTGCATTAGATATCGTCATAGCTTTGCGCTTTTTTATCAATTTCTCAACAGTAATTTATTTACCCAGCGCATGCTTTCTTCAAAAGAGAAGCCTTCAGTGAAACCTATGGCCCCCGGATCTATTTTCCATCATATTATTTTCAGATCTATAAACTAAAAATTCTAAAAATACCTTGCTGCACTTTATTTATATTTACTTTATTTTGTTGTTTACTTATTTTTTATACCTATCTCTATTAGATCTCACTCTTGCAAGTCACCGTGAAGGTATTGACAACCCCTTTTTTACGTTGTGTGCAAGTGTTTGTTAGTTTGTGCAGGTGCATATATTGGGGACTTGCTTGTGCATCCTTCTGAATTGATACCTTGGTTCTTAACTAAGGGAAATACTTATCTCTACTTTGCTGCATCACCCTTTCCTCTTTAAGGAAAAAATCAACGCAAGCTCAAGAAGTAGCAGGTTGAATACTCTGTCTTCGAAAACTGTTGTGATCCTCTATACTTGTGGGTTATCAACTGCCACCTCAATGTTGACTCAACTTAGACTTAGTTGAGTAAGTTGTGTGGTTTATCATTATCTAATTCTCTGACTTATGAGAGAATTATTACACGGTTGCCTTGCTGCCATCTCCTCCTAAATTGTTATCTAGACAAGCTGTTGGCTACATTAGCAAAGTTTGGTTGATGGGATGTGCATTATCCTCCGTCTTGCATTGATTTAGTGGCTAAAAGGGTTGCTTACTGTCCATGTGGGTTGGCTGGTTAGATTAATTCGACTTGCATAAGAATGTGGGCTGAAATGAGTTTAGTAATATGAAAGTTAAACCCCAAAATTGCCCTTTTATTGCCTTCGAATGATTACGGAGCTTAGTCCAGTTAGAGACCTTCCTAGTAGACGTACCCTATGGTTATCATGGTTGCCTCTATATGTGGGATGGAGTTGTGGTTATAATGCTCTTATTGCCTTTTGTTGCCAAATTATAATTGCCATCCTCGTCATCTGTGGCTCAAGGTTGCATCTGGATAATGTGTTGTTAATTTTTGCATTCGAATAATTTGGTATCCACTCTAATAGGATTATGACCTAGACCAATCCCCTATGTTCTTTAGACTAGGCTCCTAAATCAAAATATTGCATCACCTCATGTGATTGCAAATGTTCTAACGTTAACTCTCATTTCTTGTCTTTGTCTTTGTATTTGCAGGTTGTTGAGAAGAAGCTGAGAAGAAACAAGATTTAGCTTTAGTTAGCATTTCCATTATTCTATTATAAACAACTTGTAATATTTCCCAAGATCAGATTGTGATCTATGTAATCTTTTGTAATTCAATTCATTAACTGCAATCTTTTGGATATAATAGAATTTGTTTCAATGCATACATTTTATATTATCATTGTAATTCAACTGAAATTGTATTATTGAATTCAAACAATATTTGCAAGTCAAACAATCATTTGATATAATTTTTGAATTCAATTCAAACGGCATGAATGGTCCTTATGCATTATAATCCTTCTCTCCTATACTTATTGAACAGTGATCCAAATGTTACGAAATGAGCAAAGGTCATGCCCAATTTTCCAACACTTGGTTACACTACTAGAATCAGCTACTTTGCCATCTGCCAGCTCTTTGCCGTCAGCTAGCAGACGGCAAAGAAGCTCTTTGCCATCAGCTACCCAAAAGCTGACGGCAAAGAACTGGCTGATGGCAAAGACTTTCTTTGCCATCAGCCAGTTCTTTGCCGTCCGCTAGCTGACGGCAAAGATTCTTTGCCGTCGGCTAGCTGACGGTAAAGAGGGAGGGGGCCCCACTGACGAGCTGCTTAAAAAAAACTTAACGGCCCCCCTCTTTGCCATCTGCTAGCAGACGGCAAAGAGCAAAAAAGCGGACGGCAAAGGGGGCGGACGGCAAAGATTTAACATATCTAACGGCCGCGCCCCACCCTGCCCTGTTTCTCTCCCTGCTCTTCACACGCGCGCCGCCCGGTCGCCCCACCACCC
>NC_057796.1:35311143-35432460 GCF_018294505.1 Triticum aestivum | reverse complement strand
CCCGACCCCGACCCCGACACGGCACCCCGACACCGACACGACACCCCGACCCCCGACACCTCCCGAAAAGGTGTTCTTTGGCCTTCCAAAGGCCGACGGGGTCATATATTTGTGAATTATTAGTTAGGTCATATATTTTTCGATTTTGTTATGAAAAACATCATATATAATTGTGTTGATCGGGTAGTTTTAAATGTGCAGTTGTTTCATCGCTGCGAGGTTTGGTGTTCGACGACCTCGGTGCGTTTGACGAGCTCTGCCCCTTCGTTCGTGGGTGAGCACAAATGACATGTCCTCCTCCCCCATTAATTATTTGATCTATTCCGATGAAACTTGATAGCTAGCTATATATGTGTCTTGAATCATCAGTATGCGTAACCAATATGTGTCTCCCGTTCGAAAGCGTCATAGTTATAAATATGCATGCATTTGCATATTTATAACCTTGATTCTTTCGAATTGTCCAGCGCTATCCATGGACAGCCTGAGTATGTTTAGATTGGGTTCGTTTTCCCATATGCTTTGCTCCGGATCCGACGCATAAATTTCGTCAGTGCCTCCCCTGTTGTTCTCCGGGTACACATCCTCTTTGTTTATTGCAGAGACGTGTATCAGGAGAACAGCGGGGAGGTGCTGCCGAAATTTTGCGTAGGATCCGGAGCATAGCATGGGAAAATGAACCCAATCTAAACATACTCGGGTGGGATTAGGACCTATCATTACCTATTAGAGTGTAGGTTGCATGGACGTAATAAAATTGACAAAGTAGATCAACTGATGAATATATACATGGTGAATTATATATATATATATATATATATATATATATTTGTTGTGTGTCTAGTAGCTCTGAAAGTCAAGATGAGTGATCGTGCGTGGATGTACACCGGTCACACTGGTCAGAACAAATGGAGCACTCAATGGTTCACAAACACCAAGGGGTTTGTGCGAGCCGCATTTGCAAATGGCCAGAGGAAAACCTGGTGCCCCTGTTTACGGTGCGGCAATTGGGAAAAGAGGACAGAGGCTGAAATGGGCAAACACATGCAGAAGAGTGGTTTTACGCCCGATTATACGGTGTGGACATTTCATCGTTAGTCTGCCCAACGTGACCGAGCTGAGGTGGATCGTCGTCGCACCGACGAGCATGGTACCGGGATGGAAAACATGGTGCAAGACTTTGATGATGCTCGGGATTCGGACGAGGAGATGGAGGAATCTGCAAAGGCCTTCAATGAAATGTTGGAGTCTTCAAAACGTTCGCTCCATGAGCACACTGAGCTTTGTCAGTTGAATGCCATCTCACAAGTAATGGCTCTGAAGGCTCAGTTCAACTTGGGCAGAGAATGCTACGATGCAATGATGACAGTATTTGGACGCTTTCTACCCAAAGGCCATGTAATGCCTGCAAACCTGTACCAGTCGGACAAAATCCTCCGTGCACTGAAGATGCCCTACGATAAGATACATGCCTGTGAGAAAGGATGTGTCTTGTTTAGGCTTGACTATGCGGACGTGAACTATTGTCCCATTTGCAAGTCTTCCAGGTATGTTGTGGTAGACAACGGTATGGGTGAGAAGACACAGACCAAAATCCCCGTTAGTGTTCTTCGGTATATGCCAATCGTACCAAGACTTCAACGTCTTTTCATGGTCGAAGAGACGGCCAGACAGATGACATGGCACAAAACGGGCAAAAGAACCGAACTAGATGCAGATGGGAATCTGATGATTGTACACACATCGGATGGTGTTGCGTGGAAAAAGTTTGATGAATTACATGGTGACAAAGCGGCAGATCCGAGGCATCCTCGAGTCGGCATCAGCACGGATGGGTTCAGTGTGTTTGGTATGACGGCAACCCAATACAGTTGTTGGCCCGTATTTGTCTTTCCACTCAATCTCCCCCCCGGACAGATTATGCAAAGAAAGAACATTTTCCTGACATTGATAATTCCAGGGCCCAACTATCCGGGGAAAAATATGAATGTGTACATGCAACCGCTTAAGGACGAATTGCAAGAAGCCTAGGATAATGGGTTCAAGACATACGATGCCTATAGCAAACGGAACTTCATAATGCGTGTCTGGTACATGTACTCGACGCATGACTTGCCGGCGTATGCGCTATTCGTTGGCTGGTGTGTGCATGGAAGGTTCCCGTGCCCCACATGCAAGGGAGCTCTTGAGTTTCGTTGGCTTCAGGCCGGTCGCAAGTTTTCTTGCTTCGACATGCATAGACAGTTCCTGAATCCTCGCCATAAGTTCAGGAAAGACAAGAAGAACTTCATCAGAGGTAGAGTTGTCAAAAACTCTGCACCACCTGCATTGAGAGGCCAACAGACCCTGGATCAGTTAAATGCTCTTGAGCCAGATCCAGAGCGTCTAGGGTACTTCAAGGGGTATAATTCTAAGCACGCCTGGACTCACAAGATATGCTTATGGGATCTGCCTTACTTCAAAGACCTCCTGTGCCCACAGAACATCGACGTGATGCACACTGAGAAGAATATCGCTGAGGCACTTTTTAGTACATTGTTCGGCATAGATGGGAAGTCAAAGGATAATACTAAGGCTAGAGTCGATCTGGAGGCGCTATGTGATAGGCCGTTACAAAACATGAAAGAACCGAAAGGAAAGCAGAACTGGACGAAGCCAAAGACATGGTTCAATCTTGGAAGGCCAGCTATGAGGGGAATTATCTTGTGGGTGAAAATGCAGTTGATGTTCCCCGATGGGTATGCAGCGAATCTACAGAGGGGAGCCAGTCTTGATAAATTGAACATATTTGGTCTCAAGGGTCATGATTGGCACATATGGATAGAGCGGGTAATGCCGGTGATGTTGCGTGGCTTCATCCCTGAGGATGAATGGCTAGTACTGGCAGAACTCAGCTATTTCTTCCGTGTTCTTTGTGCGAAAGAACTATCGCCTGGCGTGCTAGATGAAATGGAAGAGTTGGCACCGGAGTTGATCTGCAAGTTAGAGAAGATCTTTCCATCGGGCTTCTTTAATCCAATGCAACATTTGATTTTGCATCTCCCGATCGAGGCAAGATTGGGGGGGCCCGTGCATAATCGTTGGTGCTACCCAACTGAGAGGATGCAGAAGACGCTTCGACAAAAATGTAAAAATTAACGTAGAATTGAAGCATCGATGGCTGAGGCATTCATCACTGAGGAGGCGGCAAACTTCATGACAGCACACTACGAAGCCAAAAATCGTCATTTGCATAATCCGAAGCCTCGGTACAATGCTGATGACCCTAAAAAGGGTGGATCCAACCTCAGCCTATTCAAAGGGAATCTCGCACCAGCCAGTGTTTCAAATCCAGTATCTTTGGATAACGAACAATGGCGGACCATTTCGTTGTATATCTTCAACAACCTGATAGAAGTGCGGCCGTACATCGAGCAAGTTCTCGGTACATAGTTTCGCAACTTCTATTTCCTTTGAACTGCTCCTATTCCTGGATATTTCATACAGTCGATACGTTGCCTTATTCTCGTATGGAGCGGTGATCCAAAAGGATTCTGTCGAAGAGTATGAGCTTCTCGCAAAGCAAGGAGGCGGCTATCCCGGTTTCATTTCTTGGTTCAAACAAACGGTAATTTCTATTAGACTTGTAGGCTAATTTGTAGGCGGCTATCCCGGTTTCATTTGCTAATTTGTGCGTAATGCAACAATCCTTTCATATTAAACTTGTAGGCTAATTCAGAGTCTATGGACGCCGAATTGAGACAAGTCGCTAATGGTTTTGACTATAAGGTCCGTTCATTTGACAAATACGACATCAACGGGTATCGCTTTCGTACCTATGGCAAAGAGCTATCTATGGCCGACCGAAAGTCTACAAATTGTTGTGTATCTGCTATCGGCGAAGGAGGTACCGAGTATTATGGGAGAGTTGAAGCAATTTATGAACTTCTATTCTATGGTGAAAACCCACCGAATGTCATAGTCTTCAAATGTTATTGGTTTCAGCCGAAGGAGACTAGAAGGACTCATGAACATATAGGGCTAGTTGAAATCAACCAAAGCACCCATTTAGATGTTCCTGATGTCTATATTACGGCTCAACAGGCGACCCAAGTATTCTATCTACCGTGGGCCTGCCAAACTAATCCAAATCTGAAAGGTTGGGATGTCGTTTATGACGTGCCGCCACGTGCTAGACTATCTCCCCCAAAGGAAGAGGATTATGAACCTCACATTAACCCAGACACATATGAAGGAGAATTCTTCCAAGAGACACGTCTTTCCAAAAAGCGTTTCAAGAACCGCTATACTTCACCCCAAAACATTGAAGTAGACAGCGACAGTGAATCCGACATCACCCCAGAGGAGGAACAAGAAGAGCCGGAACAAGAAGAGGTTACTGCTGCGGATGACCTGTCATTACTTGACCGATTACGTCAAGGTGGCCTTCCACATGTTGATGCCACTGAACCCTATGAGCCCGTCATTGATTATAGTGATGATGATGATTATGCATTTATTGATGATATTGATCGAGATTATTAGTAGTGTCAGGTATTAAATTTTTTAATGTTGTACTTGATGATGATACACTTAAGTGATACACATATTATTATTCATGTCGGTCTTTTTTTTATGTTGTACTAATTTCGTTTACTGTTTGTCATGGCAGGTGTTGAAAGATGGTGGGCGCTGGTCGGGAGCGCGCCAAGGCCCCTTCTTCGTCGGCGCGTGGTCTGAGGTCTTCGATTCCAGACGCACCTCTTCGCCGAGCGTTGCTGGACAGTATGTCCACACTGCCGGGCCCTTCTTCGTCGACCGCGGTGCCCAGCAGGGGACGAGGTAGGAAGAGAGGAGGTGGGGCACGTGGTTGCGGGAGAGGAGGTAGGGTGACTGCTACGGCGCCTTCCTCACCGCCACCCCCAGCTGTTTCACCCGAGCACGTGACTGCTAGGGTGGACTCGTCCGAGGAGGAGGCTACACGGACTCCGGTCCACGAGCCTTCGGTCCACGGGTCTTGGGCCCACGAGCCTCGGGTCGACTGGCCTTCGGCCCACGAGACCCCGGAGGAGCACACGTCCGGATGGGGTACCTGGCCGGATCAGCCCGAGGAGCCGAGTGGCCATGCTGATGATGGCAGGGAGCCGACTGATCTTGAGGAGGAGGGTGGCACCGTCTACCAGCGTGGTGCTACACGGCTCCCGTCTGTGTCGGCGACCCGCGAGCAGAGGTGGTTGATTTCCCCTGATGGGGAGAGGTACATAAGTGCATTTAATATTTTTGTACCTTCTGCATTCACGTTTCTTCAAATAACTAATGCGTTGGCCTTGTCATGCTGCAGGGGTTGGGACCACCATCATAGTGTCCGCCGGCCCAACTCCGTCCTTGGAGTTCTTTGCCGGCAAAACTTCCCGGGGTTTGTCACGTTGCCTGGTGAGGGTAGGCTTCCAGAGCTTGGATTGAGCTGGGAGCACTACGTGGCTGCCCCGGCCCCGCCGGATGAGATTATCGACGGTGTCGTGTGCGACACGAGGGCAGACATGGTGATCAGAAAGGTCTGGGTAATTTCTCCTTTACACATGTCAAAGTCTTCAACTAGCTAGTTATTAATTGTACTAATCAATATTGTCTCATTTGATTGCAGACATTCTACAGGTGTGAGGAGGGATACGAGGAGGACGCGGCACATGTTATCGAGAACGTCTGCAAGCGCCTACTCCAGAACTTACGGCACGAGGCTCCGGTGCAGGCTGTTCGAGACTACTACGCCTTGCGTGGTATCAAGAAGGCCAAGCCGGCGTGCCGCGATAAGTTCCTGAGTAAGGAGCAGTACATGAAGGTAATTCTTAAGGCCTTCTACTTAAGTTCCTTCATTTAGTAATTCTTAGCCGTAGCACTCAAGTTTCTAATTGCTAACTTAGGCGCCTCCGAGATGGTGTGCGGATCAGATGGATTGTTGGGAGGTGTTGGGTCGATGAGTGGTGCTCAAAGAATGGCTAGCCCTCCACAACGAGGCCAAGGACAAACGTGCCCAAATGGAAGGTGTGCCACACCATCAAGGCAGCTCCAACTTATATCAGTTCGGGCGCAACTGGGTATGTGGTTTGCTTCATGATTCATGGCAATTCATTCATCATGCTAGCTTGAGCCCTTTAATTACTAATTTTCATTGTTTCTCTCTTTCAGGCACGCTACAATAAGGCGGATAAGGTGCCAGAGGTGTACGGCCTGTATGCCATGGCCCACACTGCCTCTTTCAAGAAAGTCAAGGCTTTCTCTCAGTCTGACCTCGATGATGCAAACAACTTCACCAACATCTCCTCCCACAACAAGCTCGTGAGATATAGAGATGAGGGGAAGGCGAGGAAAGGGGAGGACTTTAACCCGAGGCCAGGGTCCCATTGATCCAGAGCTGGTGATGATATCTGGTGGCGGGAGGTCCCATGGCTCCATAGCCATTGGAGATGGACTTATCCGTTGTCCTAGCACTCTCCCGGAGATCAAGGCGCGCCAGTCGAGCTCCGCTCCTGAGATAAGGCCTCGTGAACGGCCAGTGCAACTCACCATCAAGGTTAGTGATACGTACTCAGTTATCTTTCTCCATTACATTGTGTGCGCTTGCATCGATGATTACAAATGGTCATGTGAGTGGTGTTGCAGGCTGCTATACAGACTGAGAGAGAGAGAGAACGGAGAAACTTCTGGCGGAGGCGGCGGAGAGGCAGCGGGAGATGGAGGAGAGGACGAGAAAGATGATGGAGGAGGAGAGGGCACGGAATGACATGCAGGCAAGGGCCATGTACGAGCTCCTTGTGGTAAGTTTCTTCTGCAGATTACTTGCTAGTCTTAACATTTGAGTCTCATACTAACTAGTATGGCTTTGTTGTGAAAACCAAATGTGCAGTCTGTGTGCGAGAAGTCCGGTCAGCCCGCTCCGCCGATGCCAGTGATTGCTCCTGGGAGCACGGTGAGTTTAATTTGAATGGACATTACTTGCTAGTCTTAACATTTGAGTGTCATAATGCTAACGAGACATTGGAAATGATCTTGGTGCAGCTTAACTCCAGAAATGCATCGCACAATCCTTCTCCAGGTAGCGGCACTAGCCACCCCACTCCTACACCTCCCTGATCACGGTAAGTTTCTCTAGTGTTTTGCTTAACAAATGCATAAAGACCTAGACTTAGCTTTATTTCCTCCAATATGCTTACCATAATGACCTAGAGTTAGCTTCTTTTCCTCCAAAATGACCCATTTTTACCTAGGTTAGGTTATAAATGATGCAGTTCATCCAAGTTAGCTCAAAAATGACCCATTTTACCTAGATTAGCTCCTAAATGATCCATTTTACCTACGTTAGCTTTAAAATGGCCCATTTCACCTAGGTTAACTCCAAAATGACCCATCTTACCTAGGTTATCTCATAAACGATCCATTTCAACTAATTTAGCTCATAAATGATCCATTTGACCTAAGTGAGCTAAAAAACGATCCATTTCACCTAAATTAGCTCTTAAATGATCCATTTCACCTAAGTTAGCTCAAAAAGATCCATTTCAACTAAATTAGCTCATAAATGATCCATTTCAACAAACTTAGCTCAAAAAGATCCATTTCAACTAAATTAGCTCATAGATGATCCATTTCAACAAAGTTAGCTCAAAAACGACCCATTTCAACTAAGTTAGCTCATAAATGATCCATTTGACCTAAGTGAGCTAAAAAACGATCCATTTCACCTTAGTTACCTCAAAAACGATCCATTTGACCTTAGTTAGCTCATAAACGACCCATTTCAACTTAGTTAGCTCATATATGATCCATTTCACGTAAGTTAGCCCATAAATGACATACTCTTCTTGTTCTAGTATTCTTCTTGTTCTAGTCACCTATTTCTAACTTTCTTATTTTTCATTTTGCAGATTTCATTCACTTGACGAAAGCTTGCATAGATGGAGTGCTCCTTATCCCTTTCTCTGTTTCTTTTGTATCGTTGAACTATGCATGTATCTTGGTAGTTGGGTGAACTATGCTATGTATGATGGAACTTGGTAGTTGGATGGAACATATGTGATGGAACTATGTATGATGGAACTCTGCATGTTGGATATCTTATATGTTTGCTGTGAAAATTGTTGTCATATATATCATATATATCTTATATGTTTGCTATGAAATATATCTGTATATGTCATATATATTTGTGATGAAAATTGTTGGATTTAATAAAAAACAGAAAAAAGAGCCAATATGCAGGCTCTTTGCCGTCTGCCACCGACGGCAACGGGCTCTTTGCCATCTGCCGCGGACGGCAAAGAGGCCACGTGGCATCCATCTGTGCTTCCTGGGAGCTGACCCATTTGGTCAGTTTGCCTACAGCGGTAGACGGCAAAGAGTTTGCCGTCAGCGGCGGACGGCAAAGGCCTGCCATGTAGTGACGTGTAGATGACATCATATGGCAGACGGAAAAGGCACTAGAAAGTTTGCCGTCCGCGGCGGACGGCAAAGGTCTGCCATTAGCCACTTAACGGACTGAGAGCACAATTATTGCCGTCCGCCCTCTTTGCCGTCCGCGGCAGACGGCAAAGGGCCTTTGCCGTCAGCCGCCAAGAAGCAGACGGCAAAGCAGCTGTTTACCGTAGCCTACTTTGCCGGAGCCTTTTGCCGTCCGCGGCTGACGACAAAGGCCTTTGCCGTCCGCCGTTCGTGCCTTTGCCGTCCGCCGTGGCAGACGGCAAAATAGCTGTTTCCTATAGTGATCGCCCAAGATAAGAAGAGCACCAACCAGAACAGTGGTGTCCGCTTTGATGCAACAACCAAGACGGGAAAGGAAACATATTATGGTTACATAGAGGAGATATGGGAACTTGACTATGGACGTGATTTGAAGGTCCCTTTGTTTCGGTGCAAATGGGTCAATATGACACGATATGGGGTAACGGAAGACCCGCAGTATGGAATGACAACAGTGGATCCCAACAATCTTGCGTATGCAGAAGAACCATTTGTCCTAGCTAATGATGTGGCACAGGTTTTCTATGTGAAGGATATGTCTACCAAGCTGAGAAAAAGAAAAGATAAGGAAGCGAATGCATCATACGATGAGCCAAAGCGCCACATAGTTCTTTCTGGGAAGAGAAACATCATGGGAGTGGATGACAAGACAGACATGTCAGAAGATTATGAAAAGTTTGACGAAATTGCTCCATTCACAGTGAATATTGACCCGAGCATCCAGTTAAATGATGAAGATTTTCCATGGCTACGGCGCAAAGGGACATACGCGAAGAAAAAGTTTCACACCCAAAGATCTGGGATGTGATCGGCTTCACTATTATCAATTTCTTCTGTGTTTCACACCCAGGAGGGAATCTCTGTAATAGTTAGGGTAGTTATGTGTTTTGGCATTTGAAACGCGAAGAAATTTTATGTGTAAAGAAATTCTTTCATGCATTTACTGAGTTTTTTCAGCTAAATGACCCTGAAATTGAAAAGCATTTCAAATGAACTCAGAAAAGGTTGAAAGTTGGCATGGTATCATAATTTCACCCACATAGCATGTGCAAAAAAGTAGAGAGGGTTACCGCAAAAACTGGATGCACTTTGTGTATAAAATGGACAATCTCTTTCGAAGTATCAAGGTTTCGGACGAAAACTCATCCGTTACAAAGGCATTTCATTTTTTAAATAACCTAAGCATTACCAAATTGAATATAATGATAAAGCACACTAATATTAAACATAAAAAAAAGAATCACTGAAAATATATTTTCAAAGTTAAGTTATTCACAAACTAGTGATTCACACAAATTTCAAATAATTCAAAATGTAAACTATTCAAATTTGTAAACTACCGGCACTAATAGAAAGTTTGTAATTTTTTGTACCTAAAGCAAAAATATTCACAAAGAAACTCTAAATAGAGCAAAAAACAACTCAAAAATAAATAAAACAAAAATAAATAAAGCAAAAAAAAAGAAAATAAAAAAGCCCGCCTACTGCGCCACAACGGCCTGCATACGACTAGAAACCCGACCTGTTGTTTGGCCAGGATGCAGGCCCGCAAAGGCCCAATAGGCCCACAAGGCCTGCAATAGAGAGGAGCTCGAGACAGCTGCCGCAGCGGGGCTTATAAGCAGGTGCGGGCGCCCTTCGGCTAGCGAGGTGGGACTAAACTTGCCCGCACCGCACCTGCGCCACCGCACCCCTTTAGTACCGGGTCGTGGCTCCAACCGGTACTAAAGGGAGGGTCTTTAGTACCGGTTGGTGCCACCACCCGGTACTAAAGGTGTACGCTTCTCGCCGCTTCGCCTGGCCAAAACAGACCTTTAGTACCGGTTGGTGGCTCCAACCGGTACTAAAGGTGGGTTCTATACAAGAAAACACTTCAAAAAAATTTGGCAGTTCGTTCTCCTTCTGCTTCTTCTCCCCTGCCCCGTCGCCGTCCTTCACCGTCGCCGCCGCCCCAGTTGCCGTCCCCGTCGCCGTCTCCTCTGCCTCGCCGTCCCGTCGCCTCGTCGTCGCCGTCGCCGTCGCCGTCGCCCGCGCTGTGAGCCCCTCTCCCTGGCCTCTCTCCTCCCTCCAATCGAAGCCACCGCGCCGCCGGCGCCGTAGGGTGCACACGCGCACGCGCGCGCACACACACACGCACACACACTCACACACACAGGCACACAGAAACACACACACGATTCTGTTTTTTCTGTTTCTTATACAAATGTTTTAGATGAATTAATTAATTAATTAGATTAATGTGAAATAGTATATAGAAATGTTAGAAATTTTAGAAATGTTAGTTTTATCTAGATGAATTCGATTAATTTCAAATTGTTATAGAAATGTTAGAAATGTTATAGAAATGGTAATTTTTAGTTTCTTATAGTTTTAGTTATAGAAATGTTAGCAATTTTTCTATTTTTTGGTTATAGAACTATTAGAAATGTTAGTTATATATGTAGAAATGTTAGAAATTTTAGAATTAGTTTTAGCTAGATGAATTAGATTAATGTCAAATTGTTAGACGATGATCGATGTTTTTTTAGTTTCTTATAATTTTAGTTATCACAATCCAATCATTTAAAAAATGTTACTTTTTGCGGGCATATAGTATTTGTTCTCGACGATGCCCGGCCCGCATCCTCGCCGTCGACCCGTTCGCGACGACGTCCGGCTGACCCATGTCCGGGATTGGGCTCCGCCGGGCTGGCACTGGGAGGTGCTACCTGGAGGGTCACCCCGCTTGGTGAGGAACCTGGCCTCGGGTCCCGTCGTCGACCCTGATCTCCTTTGGTGGCGTTCGCGTGGGCCACATTCGGTGCAGAGGGAGCCGGCCCCGCCGGAGGTGGTGCGTCGTCGTGTCAGGGAGGAGGACGAGCACGTCCATCGCTACATGGCTGCTATGGACGTCAGGTTCTCCAATACCTGGCAGGTCCTTTGGGCAGATGACCGGAGATATGATCCTGTGATGGTTCCTTGTCTTTGGGTGTCCACCGCCCGCGCCCCAGGAACCGCGAGTGGCCTAGCTTCTTCTATAGTATTCGATCTTTATTAGCTACCTAGCCAGTGATGTATTCGAGATTATATATTATTTGAGACGATGTATTCGAGATTATATATTATTCGAGACGATGTATTCGAGGTTATATATTATTCGAGACGATGCATATTATGTACTATATGATTCAGTTTTTCCTTATTGATTGCATCCATGCTTTGTAATTTGAATACTAAATTGTTTTATATTTCTTCTGTATTAGATAAATAAAAGCTATGCCGGACAATACCGGCAGAGAGGGAGAAAAGGCCCTGTTCGAGATCATACGCAGCCCTAGCAGGCTAGATGATCTGAATGAAGCAAATGACGGCTCCCAATATCTGAGCAATACCTGGGAGGGTGATGATAAGATATTCGATCTCGACGACCGAGCTGATGAAGTCATGAACTATGATTATGATTATGATGACGCAGACAATGATTATGATGACGAATACAATGTTGATCTTGAAATAACAAAGACTACCGGCAAGGTATATTTATATAAGCAGGCATCTAGTGATCATCACATGTTTTTTTATTTGAAGATATATTAACGAATCGATCTTTCTTCTTCCAGCCCTCCGGATCGAGCAAATCTGCTTCTACAGACAGCAGGACAAAGCGCGGCCCGAGAAAAAAGTTGAAGGAGGGTGTAAAGGACAACATCGATTCCATCAAAGCTAGTGGCAAACCCCTCACACCTAAGAACATTGCGAGCAAGTTCGTTCGTCAGTGCGGAGTTCTTGTGAAGGACCAACTCCCGATCTCCATTCAAGAATGGAAAGAGCCAAAAACTAAACGCCCAGATGTTACTTGGGTCGACGACAAAGCAAAACAAAAGCTTTGGGAATCTTTGATGGAACATTTCACCCTACCAGATTATTTCACTGATGCAGATGTGCAGAAAGTCAAGGACGCTGCTCTTAAGAAGATGGCAATTGCATTCAACACCCACAAGAAAACTGTATGGGCGAACTACCTCGCTGTAGAAAGGAAGACTCCAGAATTCAAGGGAACACTGGAGAAGCAAAGAGAACACTGGCCCGCTTTCGTGAAATTCAAGGAATCGGAATTATCTAAGGAACGGTCGAGAAAAAACAAGGCCAATGCCGCAAAAAAGACGCAGTTCCATAGGCTGGGTCCAGGTGGCTACGCGGTGGCAATGCCTAAGTGGGATAAGTCTGAGCAAGAGATGGAGGATGCAGGGGTCACTCCGGTTACTAGGAGCTGGCCCCCCAGGTGCAGAACTTGGTTCTATGCGCATGGGGGGCGTTGGACCCGAAGACAGGCCTGGTTTCGAAGAAGGCAAGTCTAAACGGAGCAGAACAAAAGTTACTTGACGCAATAGAAGATGCTCGAAAGGGGGTGTTCGCGTCCAAGAGAGAGAACGACGAGCTTACGCGCGCCCTGGGAAATCCTGAACACCCGGGAAGAACATGAGGCAAGGGCGTTATTCCCTGGTATGAGGGCTTTTCGGAATGGAACGACGACTACAGGACCCGTGCAAGAAAGAAGATGGAGGAGGAGAAGAAGAGGAAGCTGGAGGAGGAGCAGAGGAAGCAGGACACGGAACGCCTTCAAGGCCTAGAAGCAAGGCACGCGGACTTGGCACTCAAATTCCAGCAGCAGCAGCAGATCGACTCACTTAGCCAGGAAAGGGGGTCTCGCCAGCGGCAGCAGCAAGAGCATGATCATCCAGCATTGGATAGCACCGTCCCATCCATGCGGAGAAGCACCGTTGGTTCCGCCCCGGGCGACGCACTGCTGGATACATACCCTGTGGATGACATCATAGAGAACACTAACTGTGAGCTACACTACAAAATGAAGAACATATCTATGAAGGTGGCAAACGCCATTGCTTTTACAATTACCCCCGAAGCAACCTTCCATTGCGTCCCGATTCCAGAGGGCTATGCTCGTGTCTTGGTTGATGAGGTGGTGGGCCCATATCCGGGGCTAGAGCTTGACATTCCTGGAGGTGACGATGAGCAAACACTGGGAGAGGCCATACATCGTTTCATCCTATGGAAAAAGGATTGCATCATCTTTCGAAGTCCACCGACACCGCGTCTGCCGACTCCTCCTCGAAGTCCGCCACCATGTCAGCAGACTCCCGCTCCTCCAAGTCCGCCACCGTGTCAGGCCACACCTCCTGCTTCAAGTCCGGCACAGCGTCAGGCCACACCTCCTGCTTCAAGTCCGACACCGTGTCAGGCCACACCTCCTGCTTCAAGTCCGGCACAGCGTCAGGCCACTCCTCCTGCTCCAACTAAGCCACGTCAGCCGTCTTCACCGCCTAAGCAATCGCAGAAGAGACACGCCGCAGCTATGGTGCGTAGCGGTACGAGTCGAGGTAGTACAGAAAGTACAGGCGGAGACAAGCGATATAAATATGGTCCAAGCAGCCTCGCTCCTCTTCCTCAGAGGCCTTACGACATGACCGAGGAGCAAAACGATGCAATAGTGCGGGCCGAAGTGGACACTCATTTTCGACCGAAACCGGCAACACCGCCGAGGGAGAAAGTGCCTGAGGAAAAGATTGACCACTTCATTCGCATGGCTAGACCACCAGCTCCCAAGCCTGTTGACTCAGACTATGAGCGCCAAATCAAGAAGGCACATCGAGCACGACTACAGAAAGAAGCGAGCTCGAGCTCGAGCCAACAAGCAGCTGTCAAAAAATGCGGGAAAACTGTTCCCCAGCTGGGAGAACAGGCGGCGCAATCGACCCCCCCGCTTGTTGTGCCAACAACACATGAGTGTACGCGCGCCCAATATTATTGTGTGCAAACCGTTTACGTTCCCGAGCTAGGCGATGTGGGAATAACCGAGGAGCATATAATGCAGGCTGAAATGCTCAAGATCACTGTTGGACAACTCCTCGAGATCGAGCCCATGCCTACGCTTAAAGAGGACGAAATAAAACGGAAATATGTCCGGGGCAAACCTTTGGTCGAGCCCAAGGAGGTCAAGAACCTCCCAACGAGAATGTATGAATTGCATGATTGGTACATGAAAATTACCAAGATTTCCAATCGAGAGTCCCTCATGGTGCAAGTCGAGGAAGATCATTACTTCCATAAGAAAGCTCTGGCCATTGAGTATTCAGAACTATTTCAGTTATTCATTCAAGATGCACTCGACAAATCTATCGTCAGTTGCTATTGTCTGTAAGTGATTTCTTTCTGTAATTTAAGTCTCGAGCTAGCTCTAGTGCTCATTGATTGATCATTAATTACATCCTCACTAAATATTCTTTTCTGTGGTATTATGCAGGATGAAGATGTATGAAATGAAAAAAGTTGGACGCTATGGCATTGGGTTCATTGACCCAAATACCGTTAATGAATACACATGGAAATTGGAATGGTGTAGACAAGATGTAGAGAAATGCATGCTAGAGTTCCTGAAGCGCCTCAACAGCAATGAAGATACACTACTTCCTTACAACTTCGAGTGAGTCACACTGTCTTGTACTACAAATTCTGTTTTTGCTTACTAGCTAGATGTTAATAAGTGTATAGGGTTTAGGGTTATAGTTGATTAGTGTTATGCACATGCCCGCTTAATTTATAAATGCAAACGTATGCGCATGCAGCTTCCACTGGATCTTGTTAGACATTAAAGTTGACGAAGGAAAAGTTGAAGTACTGGACTCACTACTTAAAAAAATAGTGACTACAGCATCGTGAAGGGGATAGTCGACAGGTTATTTCAATCATTATTAACTATATCTCGGCCTATTTAGTTCGTCATTTCCTGATATGAACTATTTTTAATAACCCCTTTATTAATTTTCTTTGCCGACGGGCAGGGCTTGGGCAAAGTACATCAAGGTGACTCCAGGAAAATGGCGACGAAAGCTATGTTGGTATCGACCCAAGGTAAGTAATTAAGTAGTACTAGCTAGCTAGCTACCATCTCTTTAATTCTTGTTTCAATACCATTAATTAATTAACATGCTTGATTAATTATTATCTGATTAAATTCAATTGTCGTAAAGGCCCTGAAGCAGGCGCCGGGGACTGAAGTGTGTGCATACTACGTTTGTGAGAACATTCGCATGATGGCGTCCGAAAGGAACAGATCTGATAGACAGGACTGGATACGTTTGCCAAAACACTATTCACAAATCTTACATGATTGTCGATATCTGGTCACACAACTAATACACATGCATATTTATCTCCTTCTTAACAGTTCAAAGAGGTGCGGGACAAGCTCCTATCAGAGGAGCGCATACGAGCACTTCAAGAGGAAATAGCGAGATTTTTGCTCGACCAGGTCATAGATCCCAAACGAGAATACTATTACCCGCTACCGCCCCCATGAACCACTTGTCATCGTGCTCCGAAGGCACCAAGGCAACATGTAGGAGAAATTGTATATATATATATACATGTGTATGTGTGAATAATTAATGGTGGTTGTGAGACATTCGATTATATATATATGATCAGTTCTACGAGAAAATCTATTTTTATATATGCATAACGTGTACAATATGTAGTATCGTAAAATACCAGCAAACAAAACAGAATTAAATGGAAAACACAAAATTAATGGAACAATAAAAATTAAAACCCAAACCCCCCCCCCCTCCCCCAAACATTTAGTACCGGTTGGTGCTACCAACCGGTACTAATGGTCTACCAGCACCCGGGCCTGGCTCGTGCCACGTGGTGGCACTTTAGCGCCGGTTCATGCCGAACCGGTACTAAGGGGGGGGGGGGGGCTTAAGTCTCCACTCCATAGTGCCGGTTGCAGAACCGGCACTAAAGGCCCTTATGAACCGGTGATAAAGGCCTGTTCTGCACTAGTGATAATACCCTGTCGAAATCTTCCATGTTACACCCACAACATCAAGATTTGAGTTCTTCCATTGATGTAGAAAATAGTTCTATTGCACATTGTGGACAATCAGGAATAGATGGTACATCTAATGTTTACTATGTTACTTCATGTTTTGTTTCACTTTCTCATGTTTTACGTAATTTATTCATATCATGCTTTTAGAATAGAGCTGGTAGAGGAAAATACAGCAATATTTTCTGTTCTTTCCTGCATGGGCTTCATTATGTGATCCAGTGTCCAATCTTTATAGACAAGCCACTGGATGAGTTATACTAGGAATCTCTTAGGATATTAGTACATTTTCAGTTATGCTGTCATATGGGTAATCCACGGCTTATTGTCAGGTCTAATTATACCAGAAGAAAACCTACTAAATATATGTTCGGCTATGCGCCATGCCAAATTACTTTGTTTCCGGCAAAAATACCAAATTACTAACGTATTTTGTGATGCTTCCCAAGTTCCCATAGTTCTTTGCCCTCATTAAAAAACATATGGGGGAGGCAATATATTTTTGCATGTATATATCGGCTTCGCTGCTTATAAAAATCGACATTGAGGATCTCTTCTACATGTTTTTTATACACCCTGCTGGGAGCTTAATTGCCTTTCCTATATATGAACAAATGGCAAGACATACAAAAAGCACGGTTCCTCACATCTAAGCGACAGCTTTTAGGCTATATGCCCTTATCCACCTCACAGATCTACCTTCTATCTACAGGCAAATGTATCTTTTCTTTCTACTGCTAAGGAAACTGCATGTAATCTATCGATATTTTGGTAGTTCAAATGGAGTAATCTATATATTATTTGTAATTTATGTAGAACTGTTTATTCAGTTAAATGTGCCCTTTTCTAGAGAGAGTGAAAACTGGCGTAGAGCAGGTTATATGGATAGACCATTGAAATATTTATGTAGTTGTAGTTGGCCAGCAATGGTTTATATATATATATATATATATATATATATATATATATATATATATATATATATATATATATATATATATATATATATATATATCCCTAATTATGTTTGATTTTAAGGTTGTATGCGGTCTCTCCAATAGGCAGAAGTAATTGCTGAACAGAAAGGCTATATGTTCCAGAACAAATTGGACCTACAATGTGTAGATTTATTGATGATATTATCCTACGTTTACATAAAGGACTAAGCCTAACTTTTAATACAAAGCTCTGAAGGATTCTGATATTGCTGGCTAGGCCAGAAGCGAACAAGTGCCATCTATGGTGAACTGTCGCTAAATTCAAGGATGTGCATATGATGGCAAGGTTGCATATGGCTGGAGCAAGCTTCGCTTCAAATTCTCAGAATTAGTGACCTTTTTTCTCTGTAGTTTCAATCTTCAAATTCTCTTAATTCTTTACCCATTTTTTCTGCAGTTTCTATCCTTTTCAAAGCTCTTTTTGCTGTGTATAGGCCTAACCTGAAAATATATACAGTTATATATGGTGAGTATTTTTTTTTGGGATAACTGAAATTGTGCCCTTAGTTGTGTCCCACTCGAACTGATTTAACCCTAATTTCGAAAAACCCGTGGTCCTGCCCAAGTGCGTTTGGTCCCCTTGTGTTTTTGCCCTTCCGTCCCAATTCCGTCAAGTCAAAGGCGTTTGACTGTTAGGAAGACATTTGCCTGGGCCATTTTGCCCCTTGTTACAACTTCAGTTAAATATCAAAGAGAAAAAAAGCTTACATGTGGGACCCAATTAAATACAAAAGAAAAAAAGCATTCCTCTCTCTTCCGTGTGGGACCCATGCCCCCATCCACCTTCCTATCTTCTTCCTCCCCCAGCTCCTCCCTGACCTCCATCCCACCCATCGCGTCGTGAGCCCCGCCGCCTGTTGCCAGTCCCTTCCGGACCTCCGTCCCGGTCGAATCCGATCCAGACGAAGCCTCCCACGACGGGATCTGCCATCTCTGCCGCGCCTCCATGTCACGCGTCGATCCTGGCCACCCCTGCATCACGCCGCCGCCTCATGCCCTAGGATCGCGCCGCCGTCCCTGGATCCACCGAGTCTCGGTGGCTCCGGCGGATTCGGCCGCGGGAGGCTCGAGCACTTCGGCCACCTAGACGACGACCTTGTCGGCGTCGCGCGACACGGGTCTCCGGCGTGGCTGCGACGAAGAGAGGCGAGGTGCGGGTGCTCCGGCGACAAGAACGGTGAGGAACTGCGGGGATATGGACGTGGCCGAGACGGGGTAGAAGATCCTGCGACGGAGGCGAAGTCCAGGGTGGCGGCAAACTCCAAGGGCGACGGCGGCGCTCTGCACGTCCGAGGGAGAGAGAGGAGTTATAGGGGAGAGAGAGGATCGTGCCCGGAGGCCAGATCTGGGCCATAGCGGGCCGGGTGGTGGTGGTTGGCTGGGGAAGTGGCAAGGGCCAAATGGTCCAGGCAAATGTCCTCCTAACAGTCAAACGCCTTTGACTGGACGGAATTGGGACGGAAGGGCAAAAACACAAGGGGACCAAACGCACTTGGGCAGGACCACGGGTTTTCTGAAATTAGGGTCAAATCAGTCGAGTGGGGCACAACTAAGGGCACAATTTCAATTATCCCTTTTCTTTTTCAATACCTTCTTATGGTTATTCGCTTCAGTTAGCTAGATGAACATGCTTCATTTATAGGAATTGCATGCTTTCCATGCTTATGTCGTTCTTATATTGGCTTGCGAACATGCATATGACTGTACCTATGGTTAAAAATTACCCTAGAAGCCCAACATTGAAAATACTGACTGACTGGCATGAAATTTTGAGAAATGCAACAAGTGAACGTCTTTGATTTGCCTAATCGGCTGCAGGAAAATGTTGTATTTTTTTAATCCGGAAGTTGGACCCAAGGCTTATAGTTCGTTTCTGCTGTTAGATTATATACATTATCACAGTTTGTCACTGCTTGGTGTAGACTTATCTAACTCAACACACATTTGACCTGTATCACAGATACGGACACCATAATGTGACCTTTATGAATTTTGTTGTTGTTGAAGATACACTGATTCACATGAGTTAACCGGTGACAAAAAATATTTGTTGTCTCTGTATGAAAACAATCTCATAACATTATCACTGCATCCAATATGGGTTCACCCGCCGTAGTAAATATATAGATGGAGTTGGGACTGTAGTTCGGTATTGGTATCACTCTGCAGTGCTAGGTATCTCATGTCAAAGAATTACATTGGCATTAGAGTATTACTGCAATTTCCCACTAACTTTTATTAGATACACTAAGATGTTGTGGATTCTTATAGTTATATAAATTAGCATTCTTTTATCTTTATGATAATAAGAAGTAATAGTACACATGATTTGTACCTTAGTTTGGAGTACATAAGGAGAACAAAATATAGAAGATGGCTGCAAATTTTTTTATCCATTATGTTTCAAATCTCTTTTGGTTTCAAATGCGCCAACAGCTACCATCAATTCATTGGGGTACTAATACATAATATTCGTTGATATTCCACCTCTGAAAAACAATGTAAACCTTCAAATATTTTGGTAGTAATATTTTACATCTATAATCATAATGTCCAAAAATTTGAATTTATATATTTTGTGTCTTCAATAAACATAAAAGATAACTTTAGTATGTAATCGCTACAACACAGAACTAGCCCGTGCAGCTATAATCATAATGTCCAAAAATTTGAATTTATATATTTTGTGTCTTCAATAAACATAAAAGATAACTTTAGTATGTAATCGCTACAACACAGAACTAGCCCGTGCAGGCGCACGGGCCGATGACTAGTGCATTAAAATGTTTGGCACTAAATCTTTGAATGATGAGCATGATTGCAATGTTGTTAGTATGAACTCCTTGAATATCCATAGTACTAATGATGATTGCATTAGTCATGATGAAAATGTCTCCTATAAGCATGTCAACTTTTGTGGAGTGCATAGAGTTTGCAAGTACACACCAATTAGGGAAAATAGATTTTGCAAGAGGCATAAGTATTTAGAAACTAAATGGTTGCAAGAAAGGCTAGATGTTTGTGCGGAAAATTTAAAATTTCTTCACCATACTTGTGAACTTTGCAATGAACATGGTCATTTAAATATCAAATGCAAATTGTTTCATGATCGAATCGTGTCCAAAAATTATGATGGCTTGATTTCCCTGGCACATCATAATGAACTTAGTTTACTTTTGGGTTAAGAAGAAATGAAACGTGTAACTAAGCATATTCCAGAATATAACATTGAGAAATTCCTCAATATTGATCTAGAAGAAATTTTTATGTATTGTGCAGTGAATTGCATTGAAAATCCTCATATTGCCAACTACATAAAGAAAAGAAAACAAATAGAGGATGAAGAGAATACTAATGAAAGGGAAGAGACTTCCCAATATCCTCCTATTATTTCTTATGATGAATCAGGTGACGAGGAGGAGCCTTCTATTCAACCAATCTCATTAATAAGGAGCACAAAAAAGAGGGTTAAACCCACACATGATGTGAAGAAGAAAAGGAAAAGACGGAGAAACAAAGGTAGAAAGGTATCCCTCCCAAATGATGTTGCTCCTATTACTCATTGTGATGATGATAATTGCTATACTATTGGTGCTATTCATACTATTAATTATGAGAGTGATTATGCTTATGATATGAAAAGGCCCAAGCTTGGGGATGCTATGCTTGATGAGAATGACATCTTTGAGAATATATTTGCTGCAATTAATGTTTGTCCCAATCTTGGGATGCTATGTTTAATGAAGATGATATTTATAGCCTCCCAGGTTTTGATGAGCAAATTTGTTATGATGATAGCATGCCTCCTACTTATGATGATTATATTGATGAAAGTGGGTTTGGTAGAGTGTCAACTTTAGGAAGTAATGATCCCACTATTTTGGAGGATGTTGAATCTTATTGTGATAATTATGAAAGTGGATATGGAGAGGTCATGACTTTATTAAGTAATGATTCCACTATATTGGAGGAGGTTTCAATCGATTATGATGAGAACAAAGTCGCTACTTATGATGATTATTGTGATGATACCTATGCTATAAAAAGTAGTGATGATTATATTTATAAAACTTGTCATGATTATGATTACCCTTTTTCTGAACATTACCCTTTTAATGTGGAAACAATTTATAGTATTCGAGTCTCTTATGATACTCCCACTATGCCGAAAGAGAAGAATTTTGCTTATGTGGAGAGTAATAAAATTTCTATGCTTGTAGATCATGAAAAGAATGCTTTAGGTGCTGGTTATATTGTTGAATTCATTCATGATGCTACTGAAAATTATTACGAGCGAGGAATATATGATTGTAGGAATTGCAATAATGCCAAGTTTCCTCTCTATGTGCTTAAAGTTTTGAAGTTATGCTTGTTTTGCCTTCCTATGGTAGTTGATAATTGTTCCCATAAGTTGTTTGGTCACAAAATACCTATGCATAGGAAGTGGGTTAGACTTCAATGTGATAGTCATATTCTTCATGATGCTCTCTTTATGTTTCAATTCTTATCTTTTATGTGAGCATCATTGAAATCGTCATGCCTAGCTCGGGGCGTTAAACGTTCAAAACTTTCTGTTCACGAGAACAATTGTTAAAAATTATCAGGACGTGATATAATACTGATTCCAATTGCAGCAGATCAATAAACAAATTATTTAGATCTTCCTATTTTGGCAGAATTTTTAGAGTTCCAGAAGTTTGCGTTAGTTACAGATTACTACAGACTGTTCTGTTTTTGACCGATTCTGTTTTTCGTGTGTTGTCTGCTTATTTTGACGAATCTATGGCTAGTAAAAGAGCTTATAAACCATAGAGAAGTTGGAATACAGTAGGTTTAACACCAATATAAATAAATAATGAGTTTAATACAGTACCTTGAAGTGGTGTTTTGTTTTCTTTCGCTAACGGAGCTCACGAGATTTTCTGTTAAGTTTTGTGTTGTGAAGTTTTCAAGTTTTGGGTAAAGATTTGATGGAGTATGGAACAAGGAGTGGCGAGATCCTAAGCTTGGGGATGCCCAAGGCACCCCAAGGTAAATCCAAGTACACCAAAGAGCCAAATCTTGGGGATGCCCCGGAAGGCATCCCCTCTTTCGTCCTCATCTATCGGTAAATTTACTTGGAGCTATATTTTTATTCACCACATGATATGTGTTTTTCTTGGAGCGTCTTGTATGATTTGAGTCTTTGTTGGTTAGTTTGCCAAAATCATCCTTTCTGTACACACCTTTTGAGAGAGACACACACGATTCGTAATTTGTTAGAATACTCTATGTGCTTCACTTATATCTTTTGAGCTATGTAGTTTTTGCTCTAGTGCTTCACTTATATCTTTTAGAGCACGGCGGTGGTTGTATTTTATAGAAATTATTGATCTATCATGCTTCACTTATATTATTTTGAGAGTCTTAAACAGCATGGTAATTTGCTTTAATCGTGAAATTATTCTTCCATATTGAGTTCATTAAATATCATGAGAAGTTAGATACTTGATAAGTGTTTTGAGATATAAAGGTGGTAATATTAGAGTGTGCTAGTTGAGTAATTGTGAAATTGAGAAATACTTGTGTTAAAGTTGGCATGTCCCGTAGCATGCACGTATGGTAAAAGTTGTGTGACAATTTTGACACATAGGTGTTCTTTTATTGCTTTCCTTATGAGTGGAGGTCGGGGACGAGCAATGGTCTTTTCCTACCAATCTATCCCTCTAGGGGCATGCGTAGTAGTATTTTGCTTCGAGGGCTAATAAGCTTTTGCAATAAGTATATGAGTTCTTTATGACTAATGTGAGTCCATGGATTATACGCACTCTCAACCTTCCACAATTTTCTAGCCTCTACGGTACCGCGCATTGCCCTTTCTCACCTTGAGAGTTGGTGCAAACTTCGCTGGTGCATCCAAACCCCATGATATGATACACTCTATCACATAAACCTCCTTATATCTTCCTCAAAACAGCCACCATACCTACCTATCATGGCATTTCCATAGCCATTCCGAGATATATTGCCATGCAACTTTCCACCGTTCTGTTTATTATGACACGCTTCATCATTGTCATATTGCTTTGCATGATCATGTAGTTGACATCGTATTTGTGCCAAAGCCACCATTCATAATTTTTTCATACATGTCACTCTTGATTCATCGCATATCCCGGTACACCGCCGGAGGCATTCACATAGAGTCATATTTTGTTCTAAGTATTGAGTTGTACTTGTTGAGTTGTAAGTAATAATAGTTTGATGATCATCATTATTAGAGCATTGTCCCATGTGAGGAAAGGATGATGGAGACTATGATTCCCCCACAAGTCGGGATGAGATTTCGGACTAAATAAAAAAATAAGAGAAAAAAAAGAATGGCCAAAGAAAAAAAAAAGAGAAGGCCCAAGAAAAAAAGAAAAAGAAAAGAAAAAAATGAGAGAAAAAAGGAGAAGGGATAATGTTACTATCCTTTTTCCACACTTGTGCTTCAAAGTAGCACCGTGATCTTCATGATAGAGAATCTCCTATGTTGTCACTTTCATATACTAGTGGGAATTTTTCATTATAGAACTTGGCTTGTACATTCCAATGATGGGCTTCCTCAAAATGCCCTAGGTCTTCGTGAGCAAGCAAGTTGGATGCACACCCACATTGTTTCTTTTGTTGAGCTTTCATATATTCATAGCTCTAGTGCATCCGTTGCATGCTAATCCCTACTCCTCTCATTGACATCAATCGATGGGCATCTCCATAGCCTATTGATTAGCCGCGTCAATGTGATTCTTTCTACCTTTTTTTCTTCTCTCATAACCCCCATCATTATACTTTACTCCACCTATAGTGATATATCCATGGCTTGCGCTCATGTATTGTGTAAGAATTGAAAAGGCTGAAGCGCGTTAAAAGTATGAACCAATTGCTCGGCTTGTCATCGGGGTTATGCAAGATGAGATCGTTTGTGTGACAATATTGAAACATGGCCTAACTATATGATTTTGTAGGGATAAGCTTTCTTTGGCTATGTTATTTTGATAAGACATAATTGCTTGGTAAGCATGTTTGAAGTATTATTGTTTTTATGTCAACATTAAACTTTTATCTTGAATCTTTCGGATCTAAATATTCATGCCACAATAAAAATATTTACATTGAGAATTATGGTAAGAAGCATTCCACATCAAAAATTCTGTTTTTATCATTTACCTACTCGAGGACGAGCAGGAATTAAGCTTGGGGATGCTTGATACGTCTCCAACGTATCTATAATTTTTTATTGTTCCATGCTATTATATATTCTGTTTTGGATGTTTAATGGGCTTATTTATATACTTTTATATTATTTTTGGGACTAACCTCCGGAGGCCCAGCCCAAATTGCTGTTTTCTTGCCTATTTCAGTGTTTCGAAGAAAAGGAATATCAAACGGAGTCCAAACGGAATAAAACCTTCAGGAGAGTTATTTTTGGAATGGAAGCAATCCAGGAGACTTGGAGTAGACGTCAGGGAAGCTTCGAGGTGGCCACGAGGCAGGGAGGCGCGCTTGCCCCCCTAGGCGCGCCCCCCACCCTCGTGGGCCCCTCGTGGCTCCCCCGACCGACTTCTTTCGCCTATATATGTCCATATACCCTAAAAACATCGGAGAACAGAATAGATCGGGAGTTCCGCCGCCGCTTACCTCTGTAGCCACCAAAAACCAATCGGGGCCTGTTCCGACACCCTGCCGGAGGGGGGAACCCTCACCGGTGGCCATCTTCATCATCCCGACGCTCTCCATGACGAGGAGGGAGTAGTTCACCCTCGGGGCTGAGGGTATGTACAAGTAGCTATGTGTTTGATCTTTCTCTCTTGAGTTCTTGAGATGGTACGATATTGATGTATCGCGAGCTTTGCTATTATAGTTGGATCTTATGATGTTTCTCCCCCTCTACTCTCTTGTAATGGATTGAGTTTTCCCTTTGATGTTATCTTATCGGATTGAGTCTTTAAGGATTTGAGAAGACTTGATGTATGTCTTGCATGTGCGTATCTGTGGTGACAATGGGATATCACGTGATTCACATGATGTATGTTTTGGTGATCAACTTGCGGGTTCCATGACCTCATGAACTTATGCATAGGGGTTGGCACACGTTTTCGTCTTGACTCTCTGGTAGAAACTTTGGGGTACTCTTTGAAGTACTTTGTGTTGGTTGAATAGATGAATCTGAGATTGTGTGATGCATATCCTATGATCATGCCCACAGATACATGAGGTGACATTGGAGTATCTAGGTGACATTAGGGTTTTGGTTGATATGTGTCTTAAGGTGTTATTCTAGTACGAAATCTTGAATAGATCGATCCGAAAGAATAACTTTGAGGTGGTTTCGTACCCTACAATAATCTCTTCGTTTGTTCTCCGCTACTAGTGACTTTGGAGGGACTCTTTGTTGCATGTTGAGGGATAGTTATATGATCCAATTATGTTATTATTGTTGAGAGAACTTGCAGTAGTGAAAGTATGAACCCTAGGCCTTGTTTCCTAGCATTGCAATACCATCTACGCTCACTTTTATCATTAGTTACCTTGTTGTTTTTATAATTTCAGATTACAAATACCTACATCTACCATCCATATTGCACTTGTATCACCATCTCTTCGCCGAACTAGTGCACCTATACAATTTACCATTGTATTGGGTGTGTTGGGACACAAGAGACTCTTTGTTATTTGGCTGCAGGGTTGTTTGAGAGAGACCATCTTCATCCTACGCCTCCTACGGATTGATAAACCTTAGGTCATCCACTTGAGGGAAACTTGCTACTGTCCTACAAACCTCTGCACTTGGAGGCCCAACAAGGTCTACAAGAAGAAGGTTGCATAGTAGGCATCACGCATCTATGTGGTAGCTTGAGAGGGGTTGAGCGCAATTGAGAAATGCAACACAAGACTGGGGTTTAGACAGCTTTGGGCCCCGAGAAACATCATCTGGTAACAACCCTACATGCTATTTGTGGCTAGGTCTCATTATCATCACGAGGGAGTCACCGTAAACCGGCTCCCCCAGTTATGTCTAACCCTTCAGATTATTCTCTCCGCCTCTTGGGGTGCCCTGCCCCTCCTTATATAAGTTGAAGGGGCGGATTACATGTAGAGTCCAACTCGGATTAAGACTTAAACTATTCTGACTTCTCTTCATGGGCTTCTTAACGTCTTGGGCTTCATAACGTCTCTGGCTTATTAACCCCAGGCGACTCTGTCTGCTGGGTTATGACTGTCTGTCGGGTTATGACTGTCTGCCGGGTTATGACTATCTGTCGGGTTATGATTGTCTGCCGGGATATGACTTCCTGCCGGTTTACCACCTGCCGGTTTACCATCTGTCTTAAATGTCTGCCTTAACCATATGTCTTAACTCTCTGCCGGTTTACCAAGTCCCAGCCGGGTTATAACTATGGCCGGGTCATACCACGGGGTATATCCCTGACAAGTCTCTTGTACGTTGCTCGGATAGTCGCAAGTCGGTGGCGAGGTTGTCGATGCGGTCGCTCATTGCTTGTTGCTCTTGATGCAAAGCTCGTTGCGTTCCAAATAGGTGTAGCTTGGTGACGTAGTTGTTTGGGTCATCGTCTTGCTCAAGGAAGAGTGGTTTGGTAGAAGTACTTGGCCTATCCATCATTCCAAACAAATATGTGAGTGGGAGAAAGAGAAGAACTTATACCAAATGTACCTTGACCGATTGTGACGCCCCCGATTTGACCGTACACTAATCATGCACGCAAATGTGTACGACCAAGATCAGGGACTCACGGGAAGATATCACAACACAACTCTAAAACATAAATAAGTCATACAAGCATCATAATACAAGCCAGGGGCCTCGAGGGCTCGAATACAAGTGCTCGATCACAGACGAGTCAGCGGAAGCAACAATATCTGAGTACAGACATAAGTTAAACAAGTTTTGCCTTAAGAAGGCTAGCACAAAAGTAGCAACGATCGAAGAGGCAAGGCCTCCTGCCTGGGACCTCCTAACTACTCCTGGTCGTCGTCAGCGGCCTGCACGTAGTAGTAGGCACCTCCAGTGCCGTAGGTGTCGTCGTCGACGGTGGCGTCTGGCTCCTGGACTCCAACATCTGGTTGCGACAACCAGATAGAAAGGAAAGGGGGAAAAAGAGGGAGAGAAGCAACCGTGAGTACTCATCCAAAGTACTCGCAAGCAAGGAGCTACACTACATATGCATGGTTATATGTGTAAAGGGGCATATCAGTGGTCTGAACTGCAGAATGCCAGAATAAAAGGGGGATAGCTAGTCCTGTCGAAGACTACGCTTCTGGACATCTCCATCTTGCAGCATGTAGAAGAGAGTAGATTGAAGTCCTCCAAGTAGCATCGCATAGCATAATCCTACCCGGCAATCCCCTCCTCGTCGCCCTGTTAGAGAGCGATCACCGGGTTGTATCTGGCACTTGGAAGGGTGTATTTTATTCAGTATCCAGTTCTAGTTGTCATAAGCTCAAGGTACAACTCCGGGTCGTCCTTTTACCGAGGGACACGGCTATTCGAATAGATAAACTTCCCTGCAGGGGTGCACCACATAACCCAACACGCTCGATCCCAATTGGCCGGACACACTTTTCTGGGTCATGCCCGGCCTCGTAAGATCAACGCGTCGCAGCCCCACCTAAGCACAACAAAGCGGTCAGCACGCCGGTCTAATCCTAAGCGCGCAGGGGTCTGGGCCCATCGCCCTATGCACACCTGCACGTTGCGAACGCGGCCGCGAGCAGACCTAGCAACCCACACGATCACGGCGGTTACGTCAAAGCGGTCCAACACGGCGCGCGCCACTCAGTCGCTGACGTCACGAAGGCTTCGGCTGATACCACGACGCCGGGATACCCATAACTACTCCCGCGTAGATGGCTAGTGCGTATAGACCAAATGGCCAGACTCAGATCAAATACCAAGATCTCGTTAAGCGTGTTAAGTATCCGCGAACGCCGACCAAGGCCAGGCCCACCTCTTACCTAGGCGGTCTCAACCTGCCCTGTCGCTCCGCCACAAAGATCCACTTGCGGGTACTCCTACGAGCCGACCCGACTTTAGTCATCACATGTGTCATGTATATAGTATATAAGTATATACCCGCGATCACCGCCCAGGTGATCACGGCCCGATAGTGTAGCACAGCAGACGGACAAGAATGTAGGGCCACTGATGGAAATCTAGCATCCTATACTAAGCATGTAGGATTGCAGGTAAAGGTATCAACAGTAGTAGCAAGGATTGGCTATGCATCAGAATAGGATATCGAAAAGCAGTAACATGCTACACTACTCTAATGCAAGCAGTATAGAGGAGAGTAGGCGATATCTGGTGATCAAGGGGGGGGGCTTGCCTGGTTGCTCTGGCAAGTAGGAGGGGTCGTCGACTCCGTAGTCGAACTGGGCAGCAGCAGTGTCGGTCTCGTAGTCTACCGGAGAGAAGAGGGGGAAGAAACAGTAAATACAATGCAAACATAAGCATGACGATGCGTGACATGACAGTGAGCGGTGCTAGGGGTGTCCTAAAGCGACAGTAGGTGGTACCGGTGAAGGGGGGGAACATCCGGGAGGTATTCCCGATGTTTCACGTTTTTGGACAGACGGACCGGAGGGGGAAAGTTGCTAGTTCAATAGGTTAGGGAGGTGTGGTGGACGAACGGACTGCGTATTCGGATTCGTCTCGTCGTTCTGAGCAACTTTCATATAGAAAACATTTTCATCCGAGTTACGGTTTAAAAGATATGAATTTTCAAAGTTTATTTGAATTTCTGGAATTATTTAATTAACAGAAAAAGGGATATGACGTCAGCATGACGTATGAGTGACGTCAGCGGTCAACAGTCCGGGTTGACTGGTCAAACTGACAAGGGGGGACCCACCTGTCATAGACAGTGGGTTAACAGAGGATTAAACTAATTAGTTTTTAGTTAATTAACTACTGGGCCCACCTGTCAGTGAGAGATTAATTAAACTAATTATTTTTATTTATAAAACATTTTCTTTTTTTAATTTTTACGGCGGGGCCCGCATGTCAGTGACTGGGCCTGCCCAGTCAGCAGTTGACTGGGTCAACCCAGTCAACTGGGAACCGTGGGGGCCACTGGCAGTGACCCAGGGGGTGGCCCCAGGTGTGCCACGTCGGCGGCCGGCGCCGGAGCAACGCCGGCGACCAGACGCACGGCGGCGCGGCTCGGGAGGGGTACGGGTTTCACGTACAGGGGGTCTCCGGGGGCGTGGCTGGGCGCGTTCGACGCGGCCCGACGTCGCGCGTCCAACGGCGGTGGTCGGAGGGGCTGGAACGGCCGGAGACGAGCGCTACGAACTCGCCGGCGGCGAGGTGCTACGGGTGCCCGACGGAAGCTACGCTAGAGCGCGCGAACGGCCGAACTAACTACCTAGGCGGGTGCGGCTCGGTGCGGTCGGGCTAGCGGGCCAACGCCCGTGACCATTTGGTCACCGGAGACACGCCGGCGGCGAGCTCCGCGGCGTGGCGTTCGGGCGCGCGCGGGGAAGCAGCTACAGAGCGCGAGCGAGCTAACGGAGAGGGGGAGGAGGTAGAGGAGCTCACCGCGTGGCGCAAGAAAGGCCCGTGGGTGGCTTAGTAGCAGCAGGTCGTCACCGGGGAAGAAGGGGGTCGCCGGCGCCCGAAGATGAAGGCGAGCTCGGGGAGGCCGATGCAGTGGCTCCGAGCTTCGACGGAGAGGCGGAGGGGGTGTAGTCGAGGGCGGCGACGTCGTACGACACGGCGAGGTGGCGAGTGGGGCACGGTGGCCGCGTGAACGAGGGGAACGGCGGCGAGCGCGTCGGGCGTGGGGAAGAGGGGGAGCGGCGCGGATCCGGGGGAGGGAAGGGGGAGGCGCGGGGGCCGAGAGGGAGAGCGGGGGTGAGTGGGAGAGAGGCCCGAGGAGGCGGGGGAGCTGGCGACCTTATCCCCTCCGGCGTCGGTGCCGGCGAGGGGGTCGGGCGGCAGCGCGCCCCTGTTCCGACCGGGTCGGGGGAACAGGGAAGGGGCGAGGGAGGAGGTGGGCTGGGCCGGGGGCGCGGGGGTGCGGCCCAGTTTGGGCCGGGGGGGGGGGCAGTGGGGGGGAAAGCGGGCCCTTTTCCCCTTTTTTTTCTTTTTCTCTGCCTGGGTTCTGTTTTCTGTTTTCTTTTTATTTGTTTAATTCCTTTTCTGTTTTATTTCATTTAAAGTATTTAGGCATTTTATAAAAAGGAGTTTTCTCCACCATAATTTCCAGTGTATTATTTAGCACCCACAGAACATTTTTGTTTGAGTTTTTGAAAACTTTTATTTTTCACTTTAATTATATTTGAAGTTTGAGCTAGGAGTTTGAAAGGAAGGTGATTCAAATGTGATCAAGCCCTGTTTAGCAACATGATTAGCTTAATCACAGGGGGTTACTGTAGCATGATTCTCAGGGTGTTACACCGATGTTGAAGATGGATCAATGATCACTCCAATATGTAACAAGGAAATGGCACAATTGGTACCAATTTTTGTCGGTTTCTCACACCTACACAAGTAAAAGCTTATGGTGGAGCTTGGTTAGGATGGTGGCACAAAATTTGATGCAATTGATAGTGAGACTCAATGTTGTTGGAAAAGATTCACAAATTTGCAAATGCAACAAGTAGGCCAATAGCAAGATATGGTACACGGAAACACACACGCATATAGATAAGTGGGGTCGTGCAACCAAGGAATGACCCAAAATGTGGAATCTACGAACATGCTCTTGTTGCACAACACTAGAGAGACGCTAGCACGATTGCACAATAGGCGGATATGAAACTTGTGCACAACCTACTAAGCAAAAAATGCAATGACTTGTATCCCAAGTATGCTATATGTATGGTATTCCGGTGATGTGATCCAAGATGATCGAGTATGACAATCTTAATGTAGTATGATGCTATGGTTCTTGCTTATAAGCTCTTTGCTTATCTTTCCCTTTTGCTTAAAAGCTTGTTTGGCTCTTTGTCGTTTGAGCTCTTTTCTCATGCAAAACTTCACGAACCAAGATAGCAATTGTGTATGTGATGACAACCTTGCGACACAAGAGATGATAGCAAGATATGCACCTCGATGGTATAGTATGTATGCCATGGGAACTATGACCACTAATGTGCACAAGTGACATTGCCGGCAATACTCAAAGGCTAGTCCCGATGGCTAAGCTACGCAAAATTGGGCTATGGTGGCTATCAATGCAATGGCAAGAAAGTATGATGATATCACGATACCAAGATGAGGTTACCATCGATGATGAGTCCGTTGCGAAGATGAGCGGCCGTGACATTGATGTCGAACCGATCCTAAATAGCCGAAACACAATAGGACACGGGAACCGCAAACTCAAAATCTCAAAGCAAAACGTGTCAAAATTGTCGGAATTGGTAGTGGGTAAGCGAATGGTGGTGTTTGCGGAAAGCGGTGGTACTATGCGGAAGTGATGGTGGTATGCGGAAGTGTAAGTGGGGACCGGATCGACATTTGGCGAAAGTTAGGCGGAAAACGAAGCGGTGGAAGGAAGTGATGCTGTCGAGGGCCGGATGTTCGGGCTGTCGGGCCGGATGTCCGGGCTCGGGATTCGTGGACGAACTCGAAGAACTCCGCATGGACAGGTGAAATCTGGGGCAAAATTCAGAAGATTTTGTGGATGGAAATTGGGGAAAAGATGGGGGAAAGCTAGATCTACCTGGAACACACGAAATCCGAGGATAAAATCCAACAAAACTTCATCACACCAACAAATCACAAAAAAATTGGGGGGCTATTTTTGTGGGGAATTTTCGAATTAGGGGCATAATCAACAAAACTAGGCTAAAAACAAAGAGGGGGGCTCTGAAATCATGATCAACGTGGCTCATGATACCAAGATGATGTAGGGTGGAACCCTCTACGGCCGATCTTTCATGAAAGGAGCGGGTCCCAACTAAGAACACGAAGACCACGAGGGGAAACACGAGGGAAAACACGAGAGAATCCTTCAAACCAACGAGATTAGGTCACACATATGCTAGATCCAAGTACACATAGAGATCGCACAGTCCAAATCCAACAAGAGACGATACATAGGGTAACCGGTTCTTCTCCGTGAGGAGGTCTTGAGTTCTTCCCATTAGGGGTCTTGAATCTAAGGTGGATCTTCTCTGAAGAGGTGTCGATCCCTCGTGGTGGAGTAGATACAGTATGGATGAGCGAGGCTCTATCTCACATATGAGCTATCACAACGCTAACCCTAGAAAGAGGGAGGAGGAGGAGTACATATAGTCTAGGTGCGCGAAGGGGTACATGGGCCTCGGCCCTTTACTGTGCGCAGACAGACGGGGCCGGATGTCCAGGCTGCGTGGTCGGCCTCAGGTCTCTCTAGATAGACGGGGTCCGGATTTCCGGGTAGAGGGGTCGGATGTTCGGAGGCTCGGGACGGGCCGGATGTCCGGGCCTTTGGCTGGATGTCCGGGCTGGAGGGGTTCAGCTTCGTGTGCGTTCTGTGAGGGGCGCCGGAATTCCGGGCGGAGGCCGGATGTCCGGGCTATCGGAGGCCGGATGTCCCGGGCCTGTAGGTGCTTGGCGGCTGGGCGGCTGCTATGGCTGATGTTCCAGGGGCCGGATGTCCGGGTCCTGGGGGCTTCTCTGGTTCCTTTCGTCGTTCCTCTTCGTCCGTGAACTTGGGGACTTGTCCGTCTTCACGTGCATATTCGAGAGGGCCTTCTTGGTACCTGATCATACAAAACATCTCGGACTTAGGTAGTAGCCATGTCTCGAGTGGATCATATGTGATATCTGATACGTCCATTTTGCATCATGCTTTTATATCAATATTTGTTGCATTATGGGCTGTTATTACACTTTATGTCACAATACTTATGCCTATTCTCTCTTATTTTACAAGGTTTACATGAAGAGGGAGAATGCCGGCAGCTGGAATTCTGGGCTGGAAAAGGAGCAAATATTAGAGACCTATTCTGCACAGCTCCAAAAGTCCTGAGACGTCACGGAGGCAGTTTTTGGAATTAATAAAAAATACTGGAGAAAGAATCAACCAGAGGGGGCCCACACCCTGGCCACGAGGGTGGGGGGCGCGCCCCCTGCCTCGTGGGCCCCCATGCAGGCCTCCGATGCCCATCTTCTGCTATATGAAGTCTTTTACTCTGGAAAAAATCATAAGCAAGCTTTCGGGAAGAAACTCCACCGCCACGAGGCGGAACCTTGGCGGAACCAATCTAGGGCTCCCGCAGAGCTGTTCTGCCGGGGAAACTTCCCTCCGGGAGGGGGAAATCATGGCCATCGTCATCACCAACGATCCTCTCATCGGGAGGGGGTCAATCTCCATCAACATCTTCACCAGCACCATCTCCTCTAAAACCCTAGTTCATCTCTTGTATCCAATCTTTGTCCCAAAGCCTCAGATTGGTACCCGTGGGTTGCTAGTAGTGTTGATTACTCCTTGTAGTTAATGCTAGTTGGTTTATTTGGTGGAAGATCATATGTTCAGATCCTTTATGCATATTAATACCCCTCTGATTATGAACATGAATATGATTTGTGAGTAGTTACGTTTGTTCCTGGGGACATGGGAGAAGTCTTGCTATAAGTAGTCATGTGAATTTGGTACTCGTTTGATATTTTGATGAGATGTATGTTCTCTCTCCTCTAGTGGTGTTATGTGAACGTCGACTACATGACACTTCACCATTATTTGGGCCTAGAGGAAGGCATTGGGAAGTAATAATTAGATGATGGGTTGCTAGAGTGACAAAAGCTTAAACCCTAGTTTATGCATTGCTTCATAAGGGGCTCATTTGGATCCACATGTTTCATGCTATGGTTAGGTTTACCTTAATACTTCTTTTGTAGTTGCGGATGCTTGCAATAGGGGTTAATCATAAGTGGGATGCTTGTCCAAGAAAGGGCAGTACCCAAGCAACGGTCCACCCACATACCAAATTATCAAAGTAACGAACGCGGATCATATGAGCGTGATGAAAACTAGCTTGACGATAATTCCCATGTGTCCTCGGGAGCGCTTTTCTCTATATAAGAGTTTTTCCAGGCTTGTCCTCTGTTACAAAAAGGATTGGGCCATCTTGCTCCACCTTATTTACTTTCATTACTTGTTACCCGTTACAAATTACCTTATCACAAAACTATCTGTTACCGATAATTTCAGTGCTTGCAGAGAATATCTTACTGAAAACCGCTTATCATTTCCTTCTGCTCCTCGTTGGGTTCGACACTCTTACTTATCGAAAGGACTATGATAGATCCCCTATACTTGTGGGTCATCAATATCACTAAGGAAGGAAGTCACCTCGGTCTCGTGAGCTCTAGCTCGTGCTCGTGTCATAGGTCCTCTTGGCACTTGGTGAGACGATGGTAGGTCCATGGGGATGAGCATAGGATGCTCCGCAACACTAGGGTCATGTATCTTAATGGTTGAGCACGGAGCATAACATCAGTTATCAAATTGTGTACATTCTCACATGTGAAGCATGTACCATTTGCTAGTACTATGTAGTTGCTAGCGACGGCTAGCCTGTGTTTGGTCTTTTTGACTGGATCACATCCGCATGCTCCGGTCCAATGCACCCAGCTATAGCCTCATTTTTAAATACGGTATAATTTTATTTTCCACCCTGGTGGTGTTTTGTCATAATATTGAGGATCTACATTTGCCAAGGTTATTCATACCATAGGCTTGATGAAATCTTACTCTTTTAATCACAATAACATAGCAGTAACATGTTATCAGTTTGGATGAAGAAAATCATTTGTAATAAGTTCTTCCATGTTTAATTGCCTCCATTGTCTAGCAATGTTTGGTGTTGTATACATTTCCTGCTACATGGTTCAATCGACTACAGTAGTAATTTTGATGCGTGGGACTTGCATATGTTCTTCTGCACCTGAAACATTAACATCAGATTATGCAAACCTGTTTATGCAAGCCTATTGCATTTCGCACCATCAAAGCTTGTTACTACATCAGTTGCATTTCCTTGTTTTCTGGAATAATTGGTGAACTTCAGATTATGCAAACCTGTTGCATTTCGCACCAACAAAGCTTGTTACTACATCAGTTGCTTGCTCCAGTGTCTTGGTCTTGGATTTTATTCCGGTGTGCACAACACTCCTATATTTCTAGATAATTAAATCATTTACCCTCCAATTTGGATGACCCATTTAGTTGAAACTAGTTTCTGCACCATATGCTATCTAGCTATTGGGTGCTTATTCTAGTTACTTCATATGAAGCAAAAGTAATCTTGCAGCCATCTAATATGCAATTCTAATAATATTTCATATCCTGTTTTTTTAGTTGTATGTTATTCGTGCACGAATTCCTTTTCTTACTAGTAATAATGTACGTGCAGTGCATGTTTATATTAGGTAGGATATTAGTTGCACGTTATATTAGGTAACATATATCTGTTACATGTTGGTATTTGGTAAGATATCAATTACTCTTTCATGGGAATGGTAGGATATTAATTAGATGGAAGATTTCAAGGGATAGCGTTGAGTCAAAACGTGTTTATAACCGATGGCAGTGGTGGGTAATTAGAGCGTTAAACGTGTTTGGTGCTCAACATTGGAGAGATTTGAACCACTAGATAACATGATTTGACGGTCGAGATGGTTTGGATCTGCCCATTTGGGTCTTTTTATATTGGTATAGATGTACCAGCTCCCTAATCATGTTTTTTGTTTTTTGGGTTGCTATCTTAGGAGAGAACCTGGTGTTCTATATGGGGAAGCAAAGCAGCAGCTCACAACTCCGACCTGCAACTCCCGATGAAGGCACAACGACGCACCATGCTACTCCTTTGGAAGGTCGGCTCCTGGACTGTAAATTTCTCTCAATTTATGCTCTACTTGATACCAGCTCTTTGTATTGTTTTTGCATTGATGCTGAACAATATGTTCTTAATCTGTTGTTATATTCTCACCAAATGCATGGGTTGGTACTTATCATTTTCCCTTTTACAAATATATCTCAGTTTTGCTGTTATGCGAATGTTATATGCACGGTTTCTTATTAGATATCAACTTCAGCAGCTATTTTTCACTGTTAGGAGAATGTTATATGCACGGCTTCACTTGATTTCCTAACTTTTTTTATTTATAACCTGCAGATGTTGGCCTTCATTCATCAAAAGTTGGTGTACAAGAGCTCGAGGAGAAGAATCTTGAAGAAAACCAGCACCCAACTATGTGTTTTAGCTCCCTGGAGCTGGCCATGTTAATATTAGGTGTATTTTATAGTTGAATACCTGATTTGTACTGCCATGACTGTAAAGTACTTCGTTTGGCTATCGTTTGAAATTGTATGAGTTATTGGCTCTGTTTGAATCAAGTTATTGGTTATTGCACAAATTGTGAACTAACGTGCGGCACCTAAACAACACCCTTGGGTCCTATTTCACTAGTGAGTCCTTTAAAATGGGAAACAAACAAAAGAAAAACCGACAAGTGGGACCTAATTGGATGATCTGACTAGTGGGACCTGGTCCAAAATGGAATGTAAAAAGGCCAAGGCCCAAACAAGAAATGGAAGCATAAAGGCCAAAGGCCTAGAAAATTAAAGACCGAATTGCTTGGCTAGGAAAAAAATATATTGTAAAGGCTAAATTAATGGGCTCGGCCCATGTAAAACACCGAATTGGACTGGGCTGATTCTTATCCATGTCAGCTTGCCACGCTGGATCCTATGTGGCCTGGGGAGGCTGCCAGTGACCACAAATTTGGTCGTGGAACCAACGACCTTTTACATATCACAAAGAAGATCGTTAATTTCAGTTTACGACGGCCAGCTTTTGACCATCAGTTTTTGGTCGCAAAAAGGTCGCAAATGAAAAACAACGACCATTCAGCGACCAATAGTGATGGTCGCAAGTTGACATATTTCTTGTAGTGCAGTCAGTGGTGGATCAAGGAATTCAACATTGGGTGTTCAAAAAAAATCACACTAATATAGAAGCAAGTAGGTTCACGATAGCAACAATATCTGAAAAGATAAAGATATTACAAAAATAGAGAAGATTTTTTTTGATTTTACATATTCAGAGTTGGATTGGGACGCCCTCTTCCCTGATATCGACGATCGCTGGGCCGCCACCGCGATGCTCATCCCCACTCTCTATGCATCACCTCTCCACTGGTGGTTGCGGACACGGCACTGCAGGGCTTGCCCGTACCCTCCGCAAAAACCAGTTGGTTCACGATAGCAACAATATTTGTTTTATTTATTTATTTATTTATTTATTTTGGCTATACATATTTTGTTGGATAAAATTTACATGGCTTTATGGTAATGGCTGATATTTATCTATCACCTTAAGAATCTATCTAAGAAAGGCCGATGTGGGTGCTCTAACATTATCCTTAGTTCAACTGGACACCGATACAAGGTACATGCTCATTGAAATTTATACTTATACCCATACTATGCTTGCATAGAGTTGACACATTATAACCAATGTCATTCATTATATGTTGGATAGACCAATTATTCATAGTTGCAGAATTTGTAAGTGGGCTTATGCTTTGGCTGAATATGATTTGGCTCATTAATTGTTAGAATCTATGAGAAGCCAAACCATTTTTGGTTTTATTATTGAGCATCATATTGATGACATGAATACTATTGATCAGTCCCTTTTATATACCACATAAACACCCATTCAAGAGAAAGCCGAATAATATGTGTTTGTAGTGTTGGCACTACATACGGTAACAAACTCATAGCCGATCCGAGTTATCGCTCTTGATGGATCGTTTATTGGCCAGCGGAGTCCTCAACATAACATCAAGAAAGGTGACGAAGTGATACGTCTCCGTCGTATCTATAATTTTTGACTGTTTCATGCCAATATTATACAAGTTTTACATACTTTTGGCAACTTTTTATATGATTTATTGGACTAACCTATTGATCCAGTGCCAGTTCCTATTTTTTGCATGTTTTTTGTATCACAAAGTATCCATATAAAATGAAGTCCAAACGCGATAAAAACTTACGGAGAATTATTTTGGAATATATGTGATTTTTGGGAATTGGAATCACCGCAAACGGAGTCCCGTGGTGGGCACAACCCACCAGGATCGGACCCCTGAGCCAGGCGCATGGCGGTGGGTTGTGCCCACCTCGTACATCGGTTGGAGCTCTACTTCAGGCGGAAGGAAACTTATATCCGAAAAAAATCGTGTTAAAATCTCAGGGCAATCTGAGTTACGGATCTCCGGGAATATAAGAAACAGTTTTCAGCCAGATCTGAAAAACGCGAAACAGAAGAGAACAAAGAGGGTGATGCAATCTCGGAGGGGCTCCCGCCCCTCCGCCGCCATGGAGACCAAGGAACAGAGGGGGAACTCTCCTCCCATCTAGGGGGGAGACAAAGGAAGAAGAAGAAGGAGGGGGCTCTCTCCCTCTCGCTTCCGGTGGCACGGGAGTGCCGCCGGGGCAACGATTGGGACGGGGATCTACATCAACAATCTTGCTACCGTCAACATCAACTTTCTCCCCCTCTATGCAGCAGTGTAACACCACTTTCCCCCGCTGTAATCTCTACTTAAACATGGTGCTCAACTCCATATATTATTTCCCAATGATCTATGGTTATCCTATGATGTTTGAGTAGATTCGTTTTGTCTTGTGGGTTAATCATGATCTTGGTTGGTATGATTGTATATTTTATTTATGGTGATGTCCTACGGTGCCCTCCATTCTCGCACAAATGTGAGGGGCCCTCGCTGTAGGGTGTTGCAATATGTTCATGGTTCGTTTATGGTGGGTTGCGAGAGTGACAGAAACTTAAACCCGAGTAACTAGGTATGACGTATGGGAGTAAAGAGGACTTGATACTTAATGCTATGGTTGGGTTTCACGACCTTAATGATCTTTAGTAGTTGCGGATGCTTGCTAGGGGTCCAATCATATGTGCATATGATCTAAGTAGAGAAAGTATGTTAGCTCATGCCTCTCCCTCATATAAAATTACAAGAATGATTACCGTTACTTGTTATCGATTGCCTAGGGACAAATAACTTTCTTGTTGACAAAAGTTATCCACTTTTATTACGTTGCAATTTATTCGTAGTTTTATTCCCACAAAGTACTCGTAGATTTATTCTTGCCAAATAGTTTCATACTTGTTTCTGGTAAAGAAAACGTCAAGTGTGCGTAGAGTTGTATCGGTGGTCGATAGAACTTGAGGGAATATTTGTTCTGCCTTTAGCTCCTCGTTGGGTTTGACACTCTTACTTATCGAAAGAGGCTACAATTGATCCCCTATACTTGTGGGTTATCAAGACCTTTTTCTGGCGCCGTTGCCGGGGAGCAATAGCATGGGGTGAATATTCTCGTGTGTGCTTGTTTGCTTTATCACTAAGTAGTTTTTATTTCCTGTTCTAAGTTGTTCTCTATCTTTAGTTATGGATATGGAACACAAAACACTATAATAATTAGTGGTACTTGCTACTCATGTAGATGGGGAACCTCCTAAAACTCTTGATGCTCGTTATGTGAAAAATATTATGCACTACTTTGATAATCCTGAGAAAACCCCATTCAACTTGATAATGGGAGTAACATTGGATCAACGTGAATACTTTAGGGATTATCGCTTGACTCAAAAGGGAAAACTTTTATGGGATGAAATTGAAATGTTGCAATTGTATGCTTGGAATCTATGCTTGAGGTATGATTATACTTGTTGCTCTAAGATTAAGGTTCCACACCTTCCCTATTTATGTGAATTTAATGATAACGAAACCTTGGCTTATTATGCTAGAGGTATATATGATTATTATGATGTGGAACGAATAGAGGAATTTGTTGCTTTTAAGGGTGCATATGAAATTGAATCTTTGTTTGAAAAGTTTGAAGATTTTGATGATTAAGTTTATAGACCTGAAAATATTGCTATCCTTAAATATTGCTATGATAATTATAAATATAATTATGATATTGATGTATTTATTGAGAATAACCCCGTTGTCCAAGAAAAGACTAATATTTTGCAGGAGTCTAGGAAGAAGAAATTGATGAAACTACGAGCTCGTTGGATGAAAAAGATGATGAGGAGAGCAAAGAACAAATGGAGGAAGAGCGGATTGATCACCCGTGCCCTCCTTCTAATGAGAGTAACTCTTCAACTCATGCATTGTTTAATTTCCCTTCGTTCTTACCGAAGGATGAATGTTATGATAATTGCTATGATACCGTTGATTCTTCTGAAATATCCCTTTTTGATGAACTTGATGATTGCTATGTTTCTGGCCATGATGCCAATATGAATGATGCTATAGTTCCTTATGTCAAGAATGAAATTATTTCTATTGCACCCACACATGATAGTCCTTTTATCTTTTTGAATTCTCCAAACTACACTATATTGGAGAAGTTTGCACTTATTAAGGATTACATTGATGGGTTGCCTTTTACTATTTCAGATGATAATTTTGATGAATATAATATTCATTTGCTTGCTGCTCCTACTTGCAATTATTATGAGAGAGGAACTACATCTCGGCCTCTTTATGTTTCCAACACGATAGAATTGCAAGAAACTAATTATACTATGTATTGGCCTTTACCTGATGTGCATGAATTGTTCTTGTATGACATGACGATGCATAGGAAGGAGTTAGACTTCATTATTGCTTGATATATGTTGCTTTGCGCTCATTACTAAATGCTAAATCATTGTTAACTAAAATTGGCGTTGATATACCTTGGGATCCGGGTGGATTCATTACTTGAGCACTTTATGCCTAGCTTAATGGCTTTAAAGAAAGCGCTGCCACGGAGACAACCGGAAGTTTTAGAGAGTCATTTATTTCTGTTGAGTGCTTTTATAAAGTTTAAAAACAAAAAATATAGAGGGGAACTTAAAAATCTTTTCACAAAAGAGAAGCAATTGGAAGTTATGCATTGAAGAAGTGAGGGTCGACCTTGAACACTTGTGTTCATGCTCATGGAAAAAATTTATAATTTTTCATGAATATTCTCACAAAAATAAGTATCCCCTTGTACAACTCCATTGTATTATGAAAATAATGTGCCAAGATTTGCCTTTAGCATGATTAGATTGCTTGTTGGCATGTGCGGTGAAGAAACAGAAATTTGGCTGTAGCGAGTGAATTTTCATTTTTTATGGGAAAGTCAAACGTTTATGAAACTTTTTGCACAGTCTTTCTATACAAATTGTTTACCTTTTCCTAATTTTTCAGAATTTTTTAAGTTACAGAAGTATGGTAGTGTTCAGATTACTACAGACTGTCCTGTTTAAGACAGATTTTGTTTTTGATGCATTATGTTGCTTGTTTTGACGAAACTATCGATTCTATCGGTGGTATAAGCCATGGAAAAGTTATATTACAGTAGCTAAAATGAAAAAAAAATATGAATTGGTTTGGAACAGTACTTAGAGTAGTGATTTGCATTATTATACTAATGGATCTTACCGAGTTTTCTGTTGAGTTTTGTGTGGATGAAGTGTTCGAAGATCGAGGAGGTCTCGGCGTGAGGAGAAGGAGGAGAGGCAAGTGCTCAACCTTGGGGATGCCCAAGGCACCCCAAGTAAATATTCAAGGAGACTCAAGCGTCTAAGCTTGGGGATGCCCCGGAAGACATCCCATCTTTCTTCAACAAGTATCGGTATGTTTTCGTATTCGTTTCGTTCATGCGATATGTGCAAATCTTGGAGCGTCTTTTGCATTTAGTTTTCACTTTTCTTTTATGCACCATGCTGGTATGAGATAGTCCATGGTTGATTTATAGAATGCTCATTGCACTTCACTTATATCTTTTGACTATGGCTTTATAGAATGCTTCATGTGCTTCAGTTATATCATTTGAAGTTTGGATTGCCTGTTTCTCTTCACATAGAAAACCGTTGTTCGAAGAATGCTCTTTTGCTTCGCTTATATTTGTTAGATCATGGTCTTTTGTAGAAAGAGTTAAACTCTCATGCCTCACTTATATCTATTTAGAGAGTCAACGGGAATTGGTCAATTCCATGGTTAGTCATAAAATCCAACATAAAACTTATGGATCACTGATACGTCTCCGTCGTATCTACTTTTCCAAACACTTTTGCCCTTGTTTTGGACTCTAACTTGCATGATTTGAATGGAGCTAACCCAGACTGACGCTGTTTTCAGCAGAATTGCCATGGTGTTATTTTTGTGCAGAAATAAAAGTTCTCGGAATGACCTGAAAATCAACGGAGAATTGTTTTGGCATTAATAAAAATACTGGCGAAAGAATCAAGGACAGGGGGCCCACACCCTGTCCACGAGGGTGGGGGCACGCCTACCCCCCTGGGCGCGCCCCCTGCCACGTGGGCCCCCTAGAGCTCCACCGACCTCAACTCCAACTCTATATATTCACGTTCGGAAGAAAAAATTAAGAGAGAAGGATTCATCGCGTTTTAAGATACAGAGCCGCCGCCAAGCCCTAATCTCTCTTGGGAGGGCTGATCTGGAGTCCGTTCAGTGCTCCAGATAGGGGAATCCGTCGCCATCGTCATCATCAACCATCCTCCATCACCAATTTCATGATGCTCACCGCCGTGCGTGAGTAATTCCATCGTAGGCTTGCTGGACGGTGATGGGTTGGATGACATTTATCATGTAATCGAGTTAGTTTTGTTAGGGTTTGATCCCTATTATCCACTATGTTGTGAGATTGATGTGGCTATGACTTTGCTATGCTTAATGCTTGTCACTAGGGCCCGACTGCCAAGATTTCAGATTTGAACCTATTATGTTTTCATGAATATATGTGAGTTCTTGATCCTATCTTGCAAGTCTATAGTCACCTACTATGTGTTATGATCATGCAACCCCGAAGTGACAATAATCGGGACCACTCCTGGTGATGACCGTAGTTTGAGGAGTTCATGTATTCACTATGTGTTAATGCTTTGGTTCGGTACTCTATTAAAACGAGGCCTTAATATCCCTTAGTTTCCAATAGGACCCCGCTGCCACGGGAGGGTAGGACAAAAGATGTCATGCAAGTTCTTTTCCATAAGCACGTATGACTATATTCGGAATACATGCCTACATTACATTGATGAATTGGAGCTAGTTCTGTGTCACCCTATGTTATAACTGTTGCATGAATAATCGCATTCGGCATAATTCTTCATCACCAATCCAGTGCCTACGATCTTTTCACATATTGTTCTTCGCTTATTTACTTTGCCGTTGCCACTGTTACAATCACTACAAAACTGCAACTGTTACTTCTGCCACCGTTACCGTTACTTCCATATTACTTTGCTACTAAATACTCTGCTGCAAATATTAAGTTATCCAGGTGTGGTTGAATTGACAACTCAACTGCTAATACTTGAGAATATTCTTTGGCTCCCCTTGTGTCGAATCAATAAATTTGGGTTGAATACTCTACCCTCGAAAACTGTTGCGATCCCCTATACTTGTGGGTTATCAAGACTATTTTCTGGCGCCGTTGCCGGGGAGCATAGCTCTATTCTTTGAGTTACTTCGGATTAATATCTGCTGGTAACTATGAGGAACTTGAAAGACGAAAAAACCAAAATTTATCCATCAACTACGAGGGGAGGTAAGGAACTGCCATCTAACTCTGCACTTGATTCACCTTCTGTTTTGAGTAAGCTTGCGACACCTAAACCGGCTTTTGCTATTAATTCTGATATGTCACATGTTATTGATGATGCCACTTCTGCTATGCATGATACTTATGATGAAACTACTTCTATGCTTTATACTATTGTGCCACTTGGTGAATTTCTTGATGAACAACTTGCTAGGGCTAGAGAGAATGAAATTATTGAAACTGATAATATTGATGAAAGTGATGATGAAGATTCTCCCCCTAGATATGAATTGCCTGTTGTGCCTGAGGGTTATGTTATGGATGAATAAACTGCTAGAGACTTTCTTGCTTGCAATGATAGAAGTGATCTTAAGAAATTATTAGCTAAGCTGAAATAAAAAACTCTGAATGCTAGAATGAAATATGATCCCGCTTATGCTACTTCACCTATCTTTATTACTGATAAGAATTATGATTTCTCTGTTGATACTGAGATAATTACTTTGGTTGAATCTGATCCTTTTTATGGCTATGAATCTGAAACTGTTGTGGCACATCTTACTAAATTAAATGATATAGCCACCCTGTTCACTAATGATGAGAAAACTCGCTACTATTATATCCTTAAATTATTTCCGTTCTCATTAAAGGGTGATGCTAAGATATGGTTTAATTCTCTTGATCCTGGTTGTGTGCGTAGTCCCCAGGATATGATTTATTACTTCTCTGCTAAATATTTCCCTGTTCATAAGAAACAAGCTGCTTTAAGGGAAATATAATTTTGTGCAAATTGAAGAAGAGAGGCTCCCACAAGCTTGGGGGAGGCTTCTCCAATTACTTAATGCTTTGCCTGATCATCCTCTCAAGAAAAATGAAATACTTGATATCTTTTATAATGGACTAACCGATGCTTCCAGAGACCACCTGGATAGTTGTGCTGGTTGTGTTTTCAGGGAAAGAACAGTTGATCAAGCTGAAATTCTATTCAATAATATGTTGACTAATGAAAATAATTGGACACTTCCTGAACCCACTCCCAAGCCAACTCCGAAGAAAAGGGGTATTCTATTTCTCAGTCCTGAAGATATGCAAGAGGCAAAGAAATCTATAAAGGAAAAAGGTATTAAAGCTGATGATGTTAAGAATTTACCTCATGTTGAAGAAATATATGGTCTTAATTCATCACCTATTGAAGAAACACACGGTCTTGATAACCCGACACAGGTAGTAAAGGTAAATTCTCTCTATAGATATGATAAAGCTAAAATCCCTCCTACTAAGTTTGTTAGCAAATGTCTGGATGATTTTGATAACTTTATGTTTAAGCAAGAAAACTTCAATGCTTATTTTGGCAGAGAATTAATACGCATTAAAGATGAACTCTTGAGTGATTATATGTCTAGAGTTAAAGGTGAACTTAAAGTCATTAGTAAACATGCTTCTATGGTTACCACTCAAGTAGAACAAGTACTTAAAGCTCATAATGATTTGCTCAATGAAATGAATAGTAAGAATAATGACTTTGCTATTAGAGTTGCAACTAGAGGGGGTAAAGTGACTCAGGAACCTTTGTATCCTGAGGGCCACCCTAAGAGAATTGGGCAGGATTCTCAGAGAACTAATGTTGATGCACCTAGTCCTTCTGAAAATAAGAAAAAGAAAAACGATATGACTTTGCATGCTTCTAGTGAACCTGTTGTAGACACACCTGAGAATTCCAATGATATTTCTATCTCTGATGCCGAAACACAATCTGGAAATGAACATGAACCTATTGATAATGTTAATGATGATGTTCATGTTGATGCCCAACCTAGTAATAACAATGATGTAGAAATTGAACCTGTTCTTGATCTTGATAACCCACAATCAAAGAATCAACGTTCTGATAAGAGAGACTTTGTTGCTAGGAAGCCTGGTATAGAAAGAGAAACATGGGTTCAGAAACCCATGCCTTTTCCTCGCAAACCATCCAAGAAAAAGGATGATGAGGATTTTGAGCGCTTTGCTGAAATGATTAGACCTATCTTCTTGTGTATGCGTTTGGCTAATATGCTTAAAATGAATCCTTATGCTAAGTATATGAAAGATATTGTTAAAAATAAAAGAAAGATACCGAAAGCTGAAATTTCCACCATGCTTGCTAATTATACTTTTAAGGGTGGAATACCTAAGAAACTTGGAGATCCAGGAGTACCAACTATACCATGCTCCATTAAAAGAAACTATGTCACAACTGGTTTATGTGATCTTGGAGCCGGTGTTAGTGTTATGCCTGTTTCTTTATATCGTACACTTGATTTGAATAAGTTGACACCTACTGAAATATCTTTGCAAATGGCTGATAAATCAACTGCTATACCTGTCGGTATTTGTGAGGATGTGCCTGTTGTGGTTGCAAACGTTACTATTTTAACGGACTTTGTTATTCTTGATATTCCCAAGGACGATAGTATGTCTATTATTCTTGGAAGACCCTTTTCGAACACTGCAGGGGCTGTTATTGATTGCAACAAAGGCAGTGCCACTTTTCATGTTAATGGCAATGAGCATACGGTACACTTTCCGAGGAAACAACCTCAAGTTCATAGTATAAACTCTATTGGAAAAATTCCATCGATTAGTTTTGGAGGTTTTGAATTTCCTCTTCCTACTGTCAAGAAGAAATATGATATTCTTATTGTTGGGAATGTGCATATCCCCATTGAGGTAACATAGTGTTATTCGAAATTTCTCCGATTCCATGTTATTCGGAATGAGTTTGTTAACAAGACTTGATCAACCATGTTAGTGGATTCCTTTTGATGAGCATGAGATGGATGAAGTTATAAGGCACAACCTTCTATACCCTCCTTTTACTTTCTGTTAATTAGATTAAATAAAGCAAAAATAGTATTTTCTGTCTGTTTTCTGGTTTATCCGTGCAATAAAAAATACCCCGAAAATAAAAGTTCTCCAAATGCCCCGAAATTGAAATATGATTTTTTCTGAAATATTTGAGAATATCTGGCACTAAGAACACAGCAGGGGAAGCAAGCACCTGGCCACGAGGGTCCAGGGCGCGCCCACCCCCCTGGGCGCTCCCCTGCCTCGTGGGCCCATGGTGGCTCCCATCCACTTATTCCAGCAACCACACACTCCTTCTTCCTCCCAAAAAGTCACCAACCAGCTCAAGCACGAGTTCTAGCTCATTTTGCTGTGATTTTTGATCTCCTTGCTCAAAGCTCCACTCACAAAACTGCTTTGGGGGATTGTCCAATTAGTTTTGTTCTAGTGCTTTATTCATTGCAAATTTTTGCTGCTTAGGAGACCCTGTTCTTGAGCTTGCATGTCAAATTTATTTGGTCCCAAGTAGTTCTAATGCATGGTATAGTCTCTAGGCACTAGTGGGAGTAGTTACTATCAATTTTGTTGAGTTTGGTTCACTTTTATTTTGAGTTACTAAAATTTTCAGAAATTTTTTAGCGGAAGAAAAATGTTTAGGAAAATGTACCAAGGTGGTCCTTCAAGGAAGCAAGGACCCAGGCTCGCAATACACGATGTGGACGATGGAAGCTCAAGTGCGGGCTTGTGAATGGCCATCGGAGGACTTTATGGTTCGAGCAGGAATCAAGGAGGAATTTGACGCATATGTGTGTAACGCTGATCTTGGGAGCTTCAAGGCAGATAAGTGCCGCCAGTACCACTATCTCACTGATTCCTTTGTGAGAAGGTTTGAATTTTCATCATCATGCAATTCTCAAACTGTCCTATTTGACCTTATGAAAATTCTTATACTATGGACTTAGAGGATTTTAATACTGTTTGCAAACTTCCACATTGGGGTAGCACTAGTGAGCCTCGCAAATATGAGTTTAGAGATTTTCTTGCTAGTATAACTGTGGGGGAGTCTAGAGATATAACACAAGCTACCATAGGGAGCATTCATTTTCCTGCTATACATTATTTTGCTCTCTTCATAGGTAGGTGCATAAATGGTAAGGATGAAGCATGTCATATGTGTGTCCCTGACCTCAGTGTTCTCAGGAGTGCTGTATTAGGAGATAAACATTATAATTTGGGAGCCATTGTTGCACGTAGGTTGCATAATAATAGAATTAATGGAGATTTCTTTGGTGGAATTTATGCAACCCGTTTAGCTAATTTTCTTGATATACCCATACGTGAGTATGATATTGAGTTGCCTCCTGTTTATTTAGATTATGAGGCTATGATTCGTCATCAGTTTGTTGAGAGGAACGATCAGTTCCTCCAGTACCGGCTAATCTTTGACAGACGGCGCACCTATCACGTCGCTCTCCCTGCTCCTACTTTCTTTGACTTTCAGGCAAAAGGGAGACATGTTATAACCAGGGAGGAGGCGAACGAGTACGAGTGGAGGACTGAGACAGCTCGCCTCCACGCTGCAGCCCACGATGCAATAGCCGCTGCATCTCAGTACGACCCCAATTACAACTTTGGATATCCGCCAGGCCAGCCGTTGCAGTAGACCAACTTAGGCCAAAAGCCTAAGCTTGGGGGAGTACGTATTTCTCACCGACATTACATTCATATTCACACACTCATGCTAGTTGTCGGTGCTCATACTTTTTCATTGTACTATCCATGCTAGTTTATTTTCCTTTTTCTCGTTTTCTTTTTGTGTGTTTGAAAAACCTTAAGAAAAACAAAAAAAATTAGTTGTAGCTTTTAGCTAGTTTACTTTTCATGTTGTAGTCTATCCCTAATAATATATATATATATAAAATATATAATAATATATATATAATATATATATATATAATATAATTATATATATATATATATTATTTTTTTAATAATAAAGCACGGATTGACTCTGTGGGTTCACCGTCACAATACGCTTTCTGTGAATTTACGCTTTCAGTTTGAATTTAAAACATATATCCGAGGTGGTACTAATCTATCGCGGGAGCCAACGATCGATGGATAGCTCGCCACGCATGATTGACAGCCAGATGGGCCTTTGCTACTAGATGGGCCGGCCAAACTGTGTCCAACTTTACGTTTTACCTGTGTTGTTCCATAGTTCGAGCAGGGAAAGATTCGGCCGTCCTGACGAAGCACGCGACGCCCCAACCGGCTATAGCATGGGCCTCAGCCCATCCATCGCCCGCGCTGTGCAGCAGCCCAGAGGAGGAAACAATAGTTGTTGGCAGAGAGATCGAACTCAAAAGGGAAGGATCGTTCAAGTATTACATAATACCACCTTGCTCCCTGACACACAAAGAAACCAATTTAAGTAAGGCTGCAAGTTGAAATCAATACGCAGCTTGGGATCAATCGAAAGGGTGAGGAGTGGGTCTGCTAATCCCTATGGGGAACGAAAATATCACCCAACCGAGGAGGAAGAAGATGAGGAGGAGAATAGAAGGAGGAAGACACCTGAGAGAGGGGATGAGCAGGAAGAAGAGCCCGCTGAGCTATTAAGCAGCAGTATCTCTCCCGCAACAGCAGTACAAAAATACTTTTTGCATTACCAAACTGTACTATTTTTGTGTGGCAAACTGTCCTCCGTTTTTTTAGAACCATGCATGCTAATCATCCAATGGTAGGAGTACATTCATCAACCATGATGTGCTAGCATTTTCATGCACGCTAGCAATCATAAGGTGATCCCCGGAGCTTCCCGCTGTTGCAGCAATCTCATGAGCTAGCTTGTTGCCTGAGCGCCTGACAATCATGATTTCAGTGCTGTCAAAAGCGTTTGTAGCTCACTTTACATCCTCCAGAAACAGGCCGACTTGCTTATCTTGTGATTCTGTAGTTCCTTCCCAACTGTAGCGCAGTGCACCTCCACAATCAGGCCTCCTCTATTGAATTTTGAAATTGCCCTTGGTTTATAGCCTTACTTTGTTTTAGAAATTTGCAGTTTGTCAACTTAATAAGCTCTAGATAGTGGAGACAATACCAGCCAATCTATACTCTAGCTGCATGTTACCTAACTGCTAATTGCTTCACTTTGATATTTGTAAGCACAAATATAATTAATGGATGTTGTATTAAAAAACTATCATCCTTCAAATGTTAAAACCATGCCTTAATATAAGATCGGTTAAGTTAAAGAGTTAACATACAATTAAATTTCCTAAAAATTTATACCGTGGAATAAACATTTAATAATTTGTGTATATCATTTTCATTTTAAATTTCTTACGGTTGCATTTTACTTATGATCTTTCTTGTGAAAAGACTAGCTTTCGCCGAAAGTGCAAGGCATCTAAAAAATTATAATTACAATGAGATTCTGAGATGACCGAATAACCCCTACTGCCGCTAGAACGAGCTATTGCCGCCGCTCCCTACCGGAGCCTGCTTGACCTTGTCCATGACAGCCGGGAGTCGCAGTCATCGTGGTTGAACCCTTCCATTGATCTGAAGTACTTGACATCAAATCTTGCAACATGACGAGAAACCCCGACCTCACCGCTCCAAGCAGACAACAGGAATCTATGCCGGAGCATCGTCGACTATGATTCTCATGTCTTGCGTGATGTGGTTTTTAGGAGGGTGTGGCTCCCATTGCAATACACGCTATATTCGTTGGGGCAGTTGATGATGGTGCAGCTTTCAAGGACTAAAACGGATGAATGCAAGAGTATTTTTTTCTCCCATTGCAATGCACGGGCATATTTTGCTAGTAGTAATAATTAAAAGAAAACCCAAAAAGATTTCCTGTTCTTCTTTTGTCTGTTGGGAGCTTTCCTGTGTAAATAGTTTTATTTCTTTTCTTTCCTTTGGGGGTCGATAGGAGAAGACCATAATGAAAATGTTAAAGTGGCTCTTATATGTATTATTGTTGATTTAACCAAGTGCCCGTATTGCCTTGTCCTCTCCTGTTTATTGAATACTCGCAGATTCCAGCTTAGTCCAATGCATGTGCACTATTATTATTATCCACATCGTTCGGTCGTGCAAGTGAAAGGCAATAATGACGATATATGAAGAACTGATTGAGATGAGAACAGCTGGTATGAACTCAACCTCTCTTGTTTTTGTAAATATGATTAGTTCATCGTTCCTGATTCAACCTATTATGAATAAACATGCATATTTGCAATGACAATTAGACTCAATGTTTATTAATTTTAATGCATGTTCATGACTGTTGTCACTCTCTAGTTGGTCGCTTCCCAGTCTTTTTCTAGCCTTCACTTGTACTAAGCGGGAATGCTGCTTGTGCATCCAATCCCTTAAACCCCAAAGTTATTCCATATGAGTCCACCATACCTTCCTATATGCGGTATCTACCTGCCGTTCCAAGTAAATTTGTATGTGCCAAACTCTAAACCTTCAAATGAAATTCTGTTTTGTATGCTTGAATAGCTCATGTATCAACTAGGGCTGTCCATATCTTCCATGCTAGGCGGGTTATTCTTAAGAGGAGTGGACTCCGCTCCTCACTCACGAGAAAATGGATGGTCACCGGGATGCCCAGTCCCATGCTTTATGCAAATGAAATCAAAATAATTGCAAACAAAACTCCCCCGGGACTCTTGTTAGTTGGAGTCACTCGTTGTTTCGAGCAAGCCATGGATGATGTTTGTTGGTGGAGGGGGAGTATAAACTTTACCATTCTGTTTGGGAACCGCCTATAATGTGTGTAGCATGGAAGATATCGAGATCTCTCGGTTGTTATGTTGACAATGAAAGTATGCCGCTCAAAATATTATTTATCTCTGCTTTAAAATCGAGCTCTAACACCTCTACAAATGCCTGCTTCCCTCTGCGAAGGGCCTATCTATTTACTTTTATGTTGAGTCATCACCCTCTTATTAAAAAGCATCAGCTGGAGAGCACCGCTGTCATTTGCATCCATTACTATTAATTTATATTGGGTATGACTATGACTGGATCTCTTTTACCATGAATTACAATGTTTAGTCAGTCCTTGATCTTCAGAGGTGCTCTGCATTTATGTTTTGCGGTCTCAGAAAGGGCTAGCGAGATACCATCTTGTCATATCATATCATGATTGTTTTGAGAAAGTGTTGTCATCCGAGATTTATTATTATTGCTCGCTAGTTGATTATGCCATTGACATGAGTAAACGTGAGACCTAAGTGTTATTGTGAATATGGTTAGTTCATAATCTTTGCTGAAAACTTGAATGCTGGCTTTACATATTTACAACAACAAACAGAGTTTGTAAAAGTTTTTCTTTATCTCTTTCAGTTTATCAACTGAATTGCTTGAGGACAAGCAAAGGTTTAAGCTTGGGGGAGTTGATACGTCTCCGTCATATCTACTTTTCCAAACACTTTTGCCCTTGTTTTGGACTCTAACTTGCATGATTTGAATGGAACTAACCCGGACTGACGCTGTTTTCAGCAGAATTGCCATGGTGTTATTTTTGTGAAGAAATAAAAGTTCTCGGAATGACCTGAAAATCAACGGAGAATTATTTTGGAATTAATAAAAAATACTGGCGAAAGAATCAAGGCCAGAGGGGCCACACCCTGTCCACGAGGGTGGGGGCGCGCCCCCTGCCTCGTGGGCCCCCTGGAGCTCCACCAACCTCAACTCCAACTCTATATATTCATGTTCGGGGAGAAAAAAATAAGAGAGAAGGATTCATCGCATTTTACGATACGGAGCTGCCGCCAAGCCCTAATCTCTCTTGGGAGTCCGTTCCGGGCTCCGGAGAGGGGAATCCGTCACCATCGTCATCATCAACCATCCTCCATCACCAATTTCATGATGCTCACCGCCGTGCGTGAGTAATTCCATCGTAGGCTTGCTGGACGGTGATGGGTTGGATGAGATTTATCATGTAATCGAGTTAGTTGTGTTAGGGTTTGATCCCTAGTATCCACCATGTTCTGAGATTGATGTTGCTATGACTTTGCTATGCTTAATGCTTGCCACTAGGGCCCGAGTGCCATGATTTCAGATCTGAACCTATTATGCTTTCATGAATATATGTGAGTTATTGATCCTATCTTGCACGTCTATAGTCACCTACTATGTGTTATGATCCGACAACCCCGAAGTGACAATAATCGGGACCACTCCCGGTGATGACCGTAGTTTGAGGAGTTGATGTATTCACTATGTGTTAATGCTTTGGTCCGGTACTCTATTAAAAGGAGGCCTTAATGTCCCTTAGTTTCCAATAGGACACCGCTGCCACGGGAGGGTAGGACAAAAGATGTCATGGCAGTTCTTTTCCATAAGCACGTATGACTATATTCGGAATACATGCCTACATTACATTGATGAATTGGAGCTAGTTCTGTGTCACCCTATGTTATAACTGTTGCATGAATAATCGCATCCAGCATAATTCTCCATCACCGATCCAATGCCTATGAGCTTTTCACATATTGTTCTTCGCTTATGTACTTTACCGTTGCCACTGTTACAATCACTACAAAACTGCTACTCTTACTTTTGCCACCGCTAATCACTGAATATGATATGTTTGATTCCTTGCAATAGTTTTGCGATATAGAGATGATAATATGTGGGAGGTACTAATAAATGGTTGTGTTTAGTAAGAATATTGGTGTTAAGGTTTGTGATTCCCGAAGCATGCACGTATAGTCTCTCGTTATGCTATGATGTTGGAGCATGATTTATTATTGATTGTCTTCCTTATGAGTGGTTGCTACCTTTTGAGCACTGCGTTGGTTTTCCCTTGAAGAGGAAAGGGTGATGCAGCAAAGTAGCGTAAGTATTTCCCTCAGTTTTTGAGAACCAAGGTATCAACCCAGTAGGAGGCTACGCGTGAGTCCCTCGCACCTACACAAACAAATAAATCCTCGCAACCAACGCGATAAGGGGTTGTCAATCCCTACACGGTCACTTACGAGAGTGAGATCTGATAGATATGATAGGATAATAGTTTTGCTATTTTTATGATAAAGATGCAAAGTAAAATAGAAAGCAATGAAAATAACTAAATGTTGAAAGATTAATAAGATGGAAAATAGACCCGGGGGCCATAGGTTTCACTAGTGGCTTCTCTGAAGAGCATAAGTATTTACGGTGTGTGAACAAATTACTGTTGAGCAATTGACAGAATTGAGCATAGTTATGAGAATATCTAGGTATGATCATGTATATAGGCATCACGTCCGAGACAAGTAGACAGACTCCTGCCTGCATCTACTACTATTACTCCACACATCGACCGCTATCCAGCATGCATCTAGAGTATTAAGTTCATAAGAAGAGAGTAACACTTTAAGCAAGATGACTTGATGTAGAGGGATAAACTCATGCAATATGATATAAACCCCATCTTGTTATCCTCGATGGCAACAATACAATACGTGCCTTGCTGCCCCTATTGTCACTGGGAAAGGACACCGCAAGATTGAACCCAAAGCTAAGCACTTCTCCCATTGCAAGAAAGATCAATCTAGTAGGCTAAACCAAACTGATAATTCGAAGAGACTTGCAAAGATAACCAATCATACATAAAAGAATTCAGAAGATTCAAATATTGTTCATAGGTAAACTTGATCATAAACCCACAATTCATCGGTCTCAGTAATGTCCAATAATGTCCCAAAAATAATATAAAAGTGTATAATAAAGCCCAATAATGTCCAAAACAGAATATAATATAGCATGGAACAATCAAAAATTATAGATACGTTGGAGACGTATCAAGCATCCCCAAGCTTAATTCATGCTCGTCCTCGAGTAGGTAAATGATAAAAACAGAATTTTTGAGGTGGAATGCTACTTGGCATAATTTCAATATAATTCTTCTTATTGTGGCATGAATGTTCAGATTTGATATGATTCAAGATAAAAGTTTAATGTTGACATAAAAACAATAATACTTCAAGCATACTAACTAAGCAATTATGTCTTATCAAAATAACATAGCCAAAGCAAGTTATCCCTACAAAATCATATAGTCTTACTATGCTCCATCTTCCCCACACAAAATATTCATATCATGTACGACCCCGGTTTTGGCCAAGCATTTGGTTCATACTTTTAACGCGCTTCGGCCTTTTCTACTCTTACGCAATACATGAGCGCAAGCCATGGATATAGCACTATGGTGAAATAAGGTATCATGGTAGGGGTTATGTGGGAAGACAAAAAAGGAGAAAGTTTCACATCAACGAGGCTAATCAACGGGCTATGGAGATGCCCATCAATTGATGTTAATGCGAGGAGTAGGGATTGCCATGCAACGGATGCACTAGAGCTATAAGTGTATGAAAGCTCAAAAAGAAACTAAGTGGGTGTGCATCCAACTTGCTTGCTCACGAAGACCTCGGGCATTTCAGGAAGCCCATCAATGGAATATACAAGCCAAGTTCTATAATGAGATTTCCCACTAGTATATGAAAGTGACAAAATGAGAGACTCTCTATTATGAAGATCACGGTGCTACTTTGAAGCACAAGTGTGGTAAAAGGATAGTAACATTGTCCCTTCTCTCTTTTTCTCTCATCATTTTTTTTATTTGGGCCTTTTCCCTCTTTTTTTATGGCCTCTTTTTTTTAGTCCGGAGTCTCATCCCGACTTGTGGGGGAATCATAGTCTCCATCATCCTTTCCTCACTTGGGACAATGCTCCAATAATGATGACCATCACACTTTTATTTACTTACAACTCATGAATTACAACTCAATACTTAGAACAAAATATGACTCTATATGAATGCCTCCGGCGGTGTACCGGGATATGCAATGAATCAAGAGCGACATGTATGAAAGAATTATGAACGGTGGCTTGCCAAAAATACAATGTCAACTACATGATCATGCAAAGCAATATGACAATAATGGAGTATGTCATGATGAATGAAACGGTGGAAAGTTGCATGGCAATGTATCTCGGAATGGCTATGGAAATGCCCTGATAGGTAGGTATGGTGGCTGTTTTGAGGAGGATATAAGGAGGTTTATGTGTGATAGAGCATATCATATCACGGGGTTTGGATGCACCGGCGAAGTTTGCACCAACTCTCAAGGTTAGAAAGGGCAATGCGCGGTACCGAAAGGTAAGTGTGCGTATAATCCATGGACTCACATTAGTCATAAAGAACTCATATACTTATTGCAAAAATTTATTAGCCCACGAAGCAAAGTACTACTATGCATGCTCCTAGGGGAAGGGTTGGTAGGAGTTAACCATCGCGCGATCCCGACCGCCACACAAAGGAAGACAATCAACAAATACTTCATGCTCCGACTTTGTTACATAACGGTTCACCATACGTGCATGCTACGGGAATCACAAACTCCAACACATGTATTTTTCAATTCCACAATTACTCAACTAGCACAACTATGATATTACTACCTTTATATCTCAAAACAATTATCAAGCATCAAGTTTCTCATGATATTAATTAAAGCAAATTGCCATGCTATTTTAATACTCTCAAAATAATCTAAGTGAAGCATGAGAGATCAAAAGTTTCTATAAAACAAATCCACCACCGTGCTCTAAAAGATATAAGTGAAGCACTAGAGCAAAAACTATATAGCTCAAAAATATAAGTGAAGCACATAGAGTATTCTAATAGATTCCGAATCAAGTGTGACTCTTTCAAAAGGTGTGTACAGCAAGGGTGATTGTGGCAAACTAAAAAGCAAAGACTCAAATCATAGAAGACGCTCCAAGCAAAACACATATCATGTCGTGAATAAAAATATAGCTCCAAGTAAAGTTACCGATGGAAGTAGACGAAAGAGGGGATGCCTTCCGGGGCATCCCCAAGCTTTGGCTTTTTGGTGTCCTTAGATTATCTTGGGGTTGCCATGGGCATCCCGAAGATTAGGCTCTTGCCACTCCTTGTTCCATAATCCATCAAATCTTTTACCCAAAACTTGAAAACTTCACAACACAAAACTTAACAGAAAATCTCGTGAGCTCCTTTAGCGAAAGAAAACAAAAGACCACTTCAAGGTACTGTAATGAACTCATTATTTATTTATATTGGTGTTAAACCTACTGTATTCCAACTTCTATATGGTTTATAAACTATTTTACTAGCCATAGATTCATCAAAATAAGGAAACAACACACGAAAAACTGAATCTGTCAAAAACAGAACAGTCTGTAGTAATCTGTAACTAACGCAAACTTCTGGAACTCCAAAAATTCAGAAAAAATAGGAAGACCTAGAAAATTTGTTTATTTATCAGCAGCAATTTGAATCAATATTTTATCACGTTCTGGTGATTTTTAACAATTATTTTCGTGAACAGAAAGTTTCTGGAATTTTCTGCAAGATCAAATAACTATCATCCAAGAAGATCCTATAGGTTAAACTTGGCACAGACACTAATTAAAACATAAAAACACATCTAACCAGAGGTTAGATCAAACATTTATTCCTAAACAGAAGCAAAAAGCAAAAAAATAAAAAAATAAAATTGGGTTGCCTCCCAACAAGCGCTATCGTTTAACGCCCCTAGCTAGGCATAAAAGCAAGGATAGATCTAGGTATTGCCATCTTTGGTAGGCAATTTCTTAATGGAGTTATGCTCGGTTATCTTTTGATCTAAAGTATCCAGCCGCTTATTGCAAAGTGTAATCAGATTATTCATGCGGTTGATATTCCCACCAATACTTTTAAGAGGTTCAACAATTTTTTGTAACTCACATAATTTCTCTAGGATTTGAGTCTCTTCTTGGGTAAAGGATGATACTTTTTGTAGGGGGAGAACTCCCACTATCCCCTCTATGATCTCATAAGCGAAGCTAGGATCAGTATCGATAAAATTGCTTTAGGCGGAAAAATCGAGGAGTTGTCTATGGGGCAAGATTATCCCAACATAAAAATTGTGAAGCAAAATTTTAAAATCTCCCTCTATATTGCAATTACGATAAGATTCGAGCATCCTAAACCAAGCATCTTTTAAATTTTCCCCTTGTCTTTGCTTGAAGTGGAGGACTTCAAAGTCGGGAGATGAAGGGATAAAGACCGAGCTAGCCATAACGACAAGCAAGCGAGAAAGAGGCGAACGGAAAAAAAGAGGGCGAATAAAACGGCAAGGGTGAAGTGGGGGAGAGGAAAACGAGAGGCAAATGGCAAATAATGTAATGCGGGAGATAAGCGTTTCTGATGAGTACTTGGTATGTTGACTTTTGCGTAGACCTCCCCGGCAACGGCGCCAGAAATCCTTCTTGCTACCTCTTGAGCACTGCGTTGGTTTTCCCTTGAAGAGGAAAGGGTGATGCAGCAAAGTAGCGTAAGTATTCCCTCAGTTTTTGAGAACCAAGGTATCAATCCAGTAGGAGGCTACGCGCGAGTCCCTCGCACCTACACAAACAAATAAATCCTCGCAACCAACGCGATAAGGGGTTGTCAATCCCTACACGGTCACTTACGAGAGTGAGATCTGATAGATATGATAGCATAATATTTTTGGTATTTTTATGATAAAGATGCAAAGTAAAATAGAAAGCAATGAAAATAACAAAATGTTGAAAGATTAATATGATGGAAAATAGACCCGGGGCCATAGGTTTCACTAGTGGCTTCTCTCAAGAGCATAAGTATTTACGGTGGGTGAACAAATTACTGTTGAGCAATTGACAGAATTGAGCATAGTTATGAGAATATCTAGGTATGATCATGTATATAGGCATCACGTCCGAGACAAGTAGACCGACTCCTGCCTGCATCTACTACTATTACTCCACACATCGACCGCTATCCAGCATGCATCTAGAGTATTAAGTTCATAAGAACAGAGTAATGCTTTAAGCAAGATGACATGATGTAGAGGGATAAACTCATGCAATATGATATAAACCCCATCTTGTTATCCTCGATGGCAACAATACAATACGTGCCTTGCTGCCCCTACTGTCAGTGGGAAAGGACACCGCAAGATTGAACCCAAAGCTAAGCACTTCTCCCATTGCAAGAAAGATCAATCTAGTAGGCCAAACCAAACTGATAATTCGAAGAGACTTGCAAAGATAACCAATCATACATAAAAGAATTCAGAAGATTCAAATATTGTTCATAGATAAACTTGATCATAAACCCACAATTCATCGGTCTCAACAAACACACCGCAAAAGAAGATTACATCGAATAGATCTCCACGAGAGAGGGGAGAACATTGTATTGAGATCCAAAATTGAGAAGAAGCCATCTAGCTAATAACTATGGACCCGAAGGTCTGAGGTAAACTACTCACACATCATCGGAGAGGCTATGGTGTTGATGTAGAAGCCCTCCGTGATCGATGCCCCCTCCGGCGGAGCTTCGGAACAGGCCCCAAGATGGGATCTCGTGGGTACAGAAGGTTGCGGCAGTGGAATTAGGTTTTTGGCTCCGTATCTGGTAGTTTGGGGGTACGTAGGTATATATAGGAGGAAGGAGTACGTCGGTGGAGCAAAAGGGGCCCACGACGGTGGAGGGCGCGCCTGGGGGGGTAGGCCCACCCCTCTACCTCGTGCCCTCCTGGTTGATGTCTTGACATAGGGTCCAAGTCCTCTGGATCACGTTCGTTCCGAAAATCACGTTCCCGAAGGTTTCATTCCGTTTGGACTCCGTTAGATATTCTTTTTCTGCGAAACTCTGAAATAGGCAAAAAATAGCAATTCTGGGTTGGGCCTCCGGTTAATAGGTTAGTCCCAAAAATAATATAAAAGTGTATAACAAAGCCCAATAATGTCCAAAACAGAATATAATATAGCATGGAACAATCAAAAATTATAGATACGTTGGAGACGTATCAGTGGTGGTCGGGGACGAGCGATGGTCTTTTCCTACCAATCTATCCCCCTAAGGGCATGTGTAGTAGTACTTTGCTTCGAGGGCTAATAAACTTTTGCAATAAGTATATGAGTTCTTTATGACTAATGTGAGTCCATGGATTATATGCACTCTTACCTTTTCGCAATTTGCTAGCCCGTACGGTACCGTGCATTGCCCTTTCTCACATCGAGACGTGGTGCAAACTTCGTAGGTGCATCCAAACCCCATGATATGATACGCTCTATCACACATAAGCCTTATTATATCTTCCTCAAAACAGCCACCATACCTACCTATTATGGCTTTTCCAAGGCCATTCCGAGATATATTGCCATGCAACTTCCACCGCTTCCGTTTGATGACTTGAGCATTCATTTGCATATTGCTTTGCATGATCATATAGCTGACATAGTAGTTGTGGCTCAGCCACCGTTCATCATTTTTCATGCATGTTATGCTAGATCATTTCACATCCTGGTACATGCCAGAGGCATTCATATAGAGTCATACTTTGTCATAGGTATCAAGTTGTAATTTTTTTTCTTTTGAGTTATAAGTAAATAGAAGTGTGATGATCATCATTATTCATTTTTAGAGCAGTGCCCCAGTGAGGAAAGGATGTTGGAGACTATGATTCTCCCACAAGTCGGGATGAGACTCCGGACAATGAGAGAAAAAAAGGAAAAAAAAAGAAGAAAAAGGAGAAAAAAGAAAGAAAAAGAAAAAGAAAAAAACAAAGAGAGAAGGGGCATTGTTAGTATCCTTTACCGGACTTGTGCTTCAAAGTAGCACCATGTTTTTCATATGGAGAGTCTCCTATGTTGTTACTTTCATATACTAGTGGGAATTTTTCAATATAGGATTAGATGCACACCCACTTAGTTTTCATATTGAGCTTTCATACACTTATAGCTCTTAGTGCATTCGTTGCATGGAAATCCCTACTCCTCGCATTGATATCAATTGATGGGCATCTCCATAGCCCGTTGGATAACCGTGTCGATGTGAGAATTTCTTTCATTTTTGTCTTCTTAATATTTACCCCTGTCATCATACTCTATTCCACCCGTAGTGCTATATCCATGGCTTGCGCTCATGTATTGCGTGATGATTGAAAAAGCTGAAGCGCGTTAAAAAGTATGAACCAATTGCTCGGCTTGTTATCGGGGTTGTGCATGATAAATACTTTTTGTTAAGAAGACAGAGCATGACAAGACTATATGATTTTGTAGGGATAACTTTCTTGAGCGTTGATATTTTGAAAGACATGATTGTTGGGGTGCCATGGGCATACCCAAGCTTAGGCTCTTGCCACTCCTTGTTCCTTAATCCAGCAAATCTTTTACCCAAAACTTGAAAACTTCACAACACAAAACTTAACAGAAAATCTCGTGAGCTCCGTTAGCGAAAGAAAACCAAAGACCACTTCAAGGTACTGTAATGAACTCATTATTTATTTATATTGGTGTTAAACCTACTGTATTCCAACTTCTATATGGTTTATAAACTATTTTACTAGCCATAGATTCATCAAAATAAGCAAACAACACACGAAAAACTGAATCTGTCAAAAACAGAACTGTCTGTAGTAATCTGTAACTAACGCAAACTTCTGGAACTCCAAAAATTCAGAAAAAATAGGAAGACCTAGAAAATTTGTTTATTTATCAGCAGCAATTTGAATCAATATTTTATCACGTTCTGGTGATTTTTAACAATTATTTTCGTGAACAGAAAGTTTCTGGAATTTTCTGCAAGATCAAATAACTATCATCCAAGAAGATCCTATAGGTTAAACTTGGCACATACACTAATTAAAACATAAAAACACATCTAACCAGAGGTTAGATCAAATATTTATTCCTAAACAGAGGCAAAAAGCAAAAAAATAAAAAAATAAAATTGCGTTGCCTCCCAACAAGCGCTATCGTTTAACGCCCCTAGCTAGGCATAAAAGCAAGGATAGATCTAGGTATTGCCATCTTTGGTAGGCAATTTCTTAATGGAGTTATGCTCGGTTATCTTTTGATCTAAAGTATCCAGCCGCTTATTGCAAAGTGTAATCAGATTATTCATGCGGTTGATATTCCCACCAATACTTTTAAGAGGTTCAACAATTTTTTGTAACTCACATAATTTCTCTAGGATTTGAGTCTCTTCTTGGGTAAAGGATGATACTTTTTGTAGGGGGAGAACTCCCACTATCCCCTCTATGATCTCATAAGCGAAGCTAGGATCAGTATCGATAAAATTGCTTTAGGCGGAAAAATCGAGGAGTTGTCTATGGGGCAAGATTATCCCAACATAAAAATTGTGAAGCAAAATTTTAAAATCTCCCTCTATATTGCAATTACGATAAGATTCGAGCATCCTAAACCAAGCATCTTTTAAATTTTCCCCTTGTCTTTGCTTGAAGTGGAGGACTTCAAAGTCGGGAGATGAAGGGATAAAGACCGAGCTAGCCATAACGACAAGCAAGCGAGAAAGAGGCGAACGGAAAAAAAGAGGGCGAATAAAACGGCAAGGGTGAAGTGGGGGAGAGGAAAACGAGAGGCAAATGGCAAATAATGTAATGCGGGAGATAAGCATTTCTGATGAGTACTTGGTATGTTGACTTTTGCGTAGACCTCCCCGGCAACGGCGCCAGAAATCCTTCTTGCTACCTCTTGAGCACTGCGTTGGTTTTCCCTTGAAGAGGAAAGGGTGATGCAGCAAAGTAGCGTAAGTATTCCCTCAGTTTTTGAGAACCAAGGTATCAATCCAGTAGGAGGCTACGCGCGAGTCCCTCGCACCTACACAAACAAATAAATCCTCGCAACCAACGCGATAAGGGGTTGTCAATCCCTACACGGTCACTTACGAGAGTGAGATCTGATAGATATGATAGCATAATATTTTTGGTATTTTTATGATAAAGATGCAAAGTAAAATAGAAAGCAATGAAAATAACAAAATGTTGAAAGATTAATATGATGGAAAATAGACCCGGGGCCATAGGTTTCACTAGTGGCTTCTCTCAAGAGCATAAGTATTTACGGTGGGTGAACAAATTACTGTTGAGCAATTGACAGAATTGAGCATAGTTATGAGAATATCTAGGTATGATCATGTATATAGGCATCACGTCCGAGACAAGTAGACCGACTCCTGCCTGCATCTACTACTATTACTCCACACATCGACCGCTATCCAGCATGCATCTAGAGTATTAAGTTCATAAGAACAGAGTAATGCTTTAAGCAAGATGACATGATGTAGAGGGATAAACTCATGCAATATGATATAAACCCCATCTTGTTATCCTCGATGGCAACAATACAATACGTGCCTTGCTGCCCCTACTGTCACTGGGAAAGGACACCGCAAGATTGAACCCAAAGCTAAGCACTTCTCCCATTGCAAGAAAGATCAATCTAGTAGGCCAAACCAAACTGATAATTCGAAGAGACTTGCAAAGATAACCAATCATACATAAAAGAATTCAGAAGATTCAAATATTGTTCATAGATAAACTTGATCATAAACCCACAATTCATCGGTCTCAACAAACACACCGCAAAAGAAGATTACATCGAATAGATCTCCACGAGAGAGGGGAGAACATTGTATTGAGATCCAAAATTGAGAAGAAGCCATCTAGCTAATAACTATGGACCCGAAGGTCTGAGGTAAACTACTCACACATCATCGGAGAGGCTATGGTGTTGATGTAGAAGCCCTCCGTGATCGATGCCCCCTCCGGCGGAGCTTCGGAACAGGCCCCAAGATGGGATCTCGTGGGTACAGAAGGTTGCGGCAGTGGAATTAGGTTTTTGGCTCCGTATCTGGTAGTTTGGGGGTACGTAGGTATATATAGGAGGAAGGAGTACGTCGGTGGAGCAAAAGGGGCCCACGACGGTGGAGGGCGCGCCTGGGGGGGTAGGCCCACCCCTCTACCTCGTGCCCTCCTGGTTGATGTCTTGACGTAGGGTCCAAGTCCTCTGGATCACGTTCGTTCCGAAAATCACGTTCCCGAAGGTTTCATTCCGTTTGGACTCCGTTAGATATTCTTTTTCTGCGAAACTCTGAAATAGGCAAAAAATAGCAATTCTGGGTTGGGCCTCCGGTTAATAGGTTAGTCCCAAAAATAATATAAAAGTGTATAACAAAGCCCAATAATGTCCAAAACAGAATATAATATAGCATGGAACAATCAAAAATTATAGATACGTTGGAGACGTATCAGTGGTGGTCGGGGACGAGCGATGGTCTTTTCCTACCAATCGATCCCCCTAAGGGCATGTGTAGTAGTACTTTTCTTCGAGGGCTAATAAACTTTTGCAATAAGTATATGAGTTCTTTATGACTAATGTGAGTCCATGGATTATATGCACTCTTACCTTTTCGCAATTTGCTAGCCCGTACGGTACCGTGCATTGCCCTTTCTCACATCGAGACGTGGTGCAAACTTCGTAGGTGCATCCAAACCCCATGATATGATACGCTCTATCACACATAAGCCTTATTATATCTTCCTCAAAACAGCCACCATACCTACCTATTATGGCTTTTCCAAGGCCATTCCGAGATATATTGCCATGCAACTTCCACCGCTTCCGTTTGATGACTTGAGCATTCATTTGCATATTGCTTTGCATGATCATATAGCTGACATAGTAGTTGTGGCTCAGCCACCGTTCATCATTTTTCATGCATGTTATGCTAGATCATTTCACATCCTGGTACATGCCAGAGGCATTCATATAGAGTCATACTTTGTCATAGGTATCAAGTTGTAATTTTTTTTCTTTTGAGTTATAAGTAAATAGAAGTGTGATGATCATCATTATTCATTTTTAGAGCAGTGCCCCAGTGAGGAAAGGATGTTGGAGACTATGATTCCCCCACAAGTCGGGATGAGACTCCGGACAATGAGAGAAAAAAAGGAAAAAAAAGAAGAAAAAGGAGAAAAAAGAAAGAAAAAGAAAAAGAAAAAAACAAAGAGAGAAGGGGCATTGTTAGTATCCTTTACCGGACTTGTGCTTCAAAGTAGCACCATGTTTTTCATATGGAGAGTCTCCTATGTTGTTACTTTCATATACTAGTGGGAATTTTTCAATATAGGATTAGATGCACACCCACTTAGTTTTCATATTGAGCTTTCATACACTTATAGCTCTTAGTGCATTCGTTGCATGGAAATCCCTACTCCTCGCATTGATATCAATTGATGGGCATCTCCATAGCCCGTTGGTTAACCGTGTCGATGTGAGACTTTCTTACATTTTTGTCTTCTTTATATTTACCCCTGTCATCATACTCTATTCCACCCGTAGTGCTATATCCATGGCTTGCGCTCATGTATTGCGTGATGATTGAAAAACCTGAAGCGCGTTAAAAAGTATGAACCAATTGCTCGGCTTGTTATCGGGGTTGTGCATGATAAATACTTTTTATTAAGAAGACAAAGCATGACAAGACTATATGATTTTGTCGGGATAACTTTCTTTAGCGTTGATATTTTCAAAGACATGATTGTTGGGATGCCTGAGTATTGATGTCTTTATGTCAAATTATAGACTATTGCTTTGAATCACATATGTCTTAATATTCATGACATGACTAGACATATGATAAAGTTTATGCTAGGTAGCATTCCACATCAAAAATTATCTTTTTATCATTTACCTGCTCGAGGACGAGCAGGAATTAAGCTTGGGGATGCTGATACGTCTCCGTCGTATCTATAATTTTTGATTGTCTCATGCCAATATTATACAAGTTTTACATAATTTTGACAACTTTTTATATGATTTATTGGACTAACTTATTGATCCAGTGCCCAGTGCTAGTTCCTGTTTTTTGCATGTTGTTTTGTATCGCGGAGTATCCATATCAAACGAAGTCCAAACGCGATAAAGAATTACGAATAATTATTTTGGAATATATGTGATTTTTGGGAGTTGGAATCACCGCAAACGGAGTCCCGTGGTGGGCACAACCCACCAGGATCCGACCGCTGAACCAGGCGCGTGGTGGTCGGTTGTGCCCACCTCGTAAGTCAGTTGGAGCTCTACTTCGGGCGCAAGGAAGCTTATATTCGAAAATAAATCGTTTTAAAATCTCAGACCAATCGGAGTTACGGATCTCCGGGAATATAAGAAACGGTTTTCGGCCAGATCTAAAAAACGCGAAACAGAAGAGAAGAGAGAGGGAGATCCAATCTCGGAGGGGCTCCCGTCCCTCCGCCGCCATGGAGACCAAGGACCAGAGGGGGAACTCTCCTCCCATCTAGGAGGAGGCCAAGGAAGAAGAAGAAGGAGGGGGGCTCTCTCCCCCTCGCTTCCGGTGGCGCCAGGGAGCCGCCGGGGCAACGATCGGGATGGCGATCTACATCAACAATCTTACTACTGTCAACATCAACTTTCTCCCCTCTATGCAGCGGTGTAACACCTCTTTCCCCCACTGTAATATCTACTTAAACATGGTGCTCAACTCCATATATTATTTCCCAATGATCTATGGTTATCCTATGATGTTTGAGTAGATTCGTTTTGTCATGTGGGTTATTCGTGATCTTGGTTGGTATGATTGTATATTTTATTTATGGTGCTGTCCTACGGTGCCCTCCATTCTCGCGCAAACATGAGGGGCCCTCGCTGTAGGATGTTGCAATATGTTCATGGTTCGCTTACGGTGGGTTGCGAGAGTGACAAAAACTTAAACCCGAGTAACTGGGGTATGACGTATAGGAGTAAAGAGGACTTGATACTTAATGCTATGGTTGGGTTTCACGGTCTTAATGATCTTCAGTAGTTGTGGATGCTTGCTAGGGGTCCAATCATAAGTGCATATGATCCAAGTAGAGAAAGTATGTTAGCTCATGCCTCTCCCTCATATAAAATTACAAGAATGATTACCGGTACTTGTAATCGATTGCCTAGGGACAAATAACTTTCTTGTTGACAAAAGCTATCCACTTTTATTACCTTGCAATTTATTCATAGTTTTATTCCCACAAAGTACTCTTGCCAAATAGTTTCATAATTGTTTCCGGTAAAGCAAACGTCAAGTGTGCGTAGAGTTGTATCAGTGGTCGATAGAACTTGAGGGAATATTTGTTCTACCTTTAGCTCCTCATTGGGTTCGACACTCTTACTTATCGAAAGCTGCTACAATTGATCCCCTATACTTGTGGGTTATCACGAAGCCATATTTACACACATACACGTGCATAGAGTAGCGGGGCCATGGCACCAGTAAGAAGCTGAAGCACCACATGTAAGAGATACAACACAGATTTTTGGCATAATCTCGTTCACCCGTCAACTAATTTCCTCTAGACAATTTAATCCACAAGTCCTATCAAGTATATTAAAATTACCAACATGGGGTTGAGCATTTCAAACATCACTTCTACTACAATTTTCCTCGACTCCCAAGACTTTCTCTTGTGCATAGTTATTCTTGCTTAATATCATTTCATTTAAAAACAGTCCCACTGCAAGTCTTGGTTGTCTAAACTAAACAAAAAAAGGATACTGAATTATTTCAGCTACTAGATGTCTTAATTATCAAGACTTACTCCCATCTGCGCAGATCACACATACGACTACTACATCTACTCTAAGTATTTCTAGTACAAAAAATGGGGTCGTAGGACATACCTTCACGGTTGCGAGTTTACGTACTTATATTTCTTACTCTTGCATTCCTCGTTGTCCGGCGTAGATAAACTCATCTGAAAACAAAATGCAAACGAACTCCAAGGGGATAAATAAAGAACAAGAGCAAGCAAATCTTATTCTATTTTTTTGGTTTTGGGGTTTTTAAAAACTAACTTGCCACCAAAAAATCGCAAAGGCAAAAGAAAAAGAAAAAGGAAAAGCAAAAGCAAAAGCAAAGTGTTGGAACAAACCACAACGAACGTTTTGAAGCTCCACCAGCTTAAGTACAACCTCATTACAATTAATTCAAATACCGCCTCATCTTGATGGAGAATGGTGATGATCTCCCCCAAGTTTATGCTTTTGCAAGCCCAAACCGGCGTGATAATTGCGGCGGTTGGTCAGGAGCCCACTCTTGGCTCCAGTTGGAGAAATTTATGTTCATGAAGGCTGACGTGCCTCGAAGGGACACGGCGAGACTACCCGTATCATCAATAGAGCCCTGGTGCAGTCTCCTTGTTGTGGCTGCTCCTCTTCTTTGTCGGTAGCGAGGTCTTCTTCATCTACTTATACTGGTTCTGGCCCTTGTTGGTCAAAAGCTACATCTCCTTCCTGTGCAACATAATGCAATTTTCCATGCTCGATGGGGGCGGGACTGGCCCGATTTTTTGAGACGATGATAAAAAAGGGGTCTGGTGGGGGGGGGGCGAGTGGAGATGCTCTTACACACTATCACATCGAGCACACCAACATCACAACACCGCAGTGGCGATGAACATGTTTTATTACATGATGAATTTTTTAAAAGCATGATAGTGCTTTTAAATAAAAAAAATTAATACAATAAAAGTCTTTCTAATACATGCATGAACATTTTAAGTATTTTTTGATGAGCATTTTAATACAAAATAGAAAAATTATAACCATTTTACTAACCTCCAAACGTTCCATTTTTAGAGTTAGATCTAAACGTTGCTTTTAAGGGTGCTTATGAAATTGAATCTTTGTTTGAAAAGTATGAAGATTATGATGATGATGTTTACAGACCTGAAAATTTTGCTATACTTAAATATTGCTATGCGAATTATGAATATAATGCCGATATTAATGAGTTTATTGAGAAAGTCTCTGCTATCCAAGGAGAGACTAATATTTTGTATGAATCTATGGAAGAAGAATTTGATAAAACTGTGAGCTCATTGGATGAAAAAGATGATGAGAAGAGCGAAGAACAAAAGGACGAAGAGCGGATTAGCTACCCGTACCCACCTTCTAATGAGAGTAATTCTTCAACTTATGCATTGTTTAATATCCCTTCGTTCTTACTGAAGGATGAATGCTAGGATGATTGCTATGATGCCTTGGATTTATTTAAAATATCTCTTTTTGATGAAATTGATGCTTGCTATACTTGTGGCCAAGATGTCAATATGAATTATGCTTACGAATATGAACTTGCTATAGTTCCTTATGTTAGAAATGAAATTGTTGCTATTGCACCCATGCATGATAGTCCTATTATCTTTTTGAATTCTCCAAACTACACTATATCGGAAAATTTTGCTCTTATTAAGGATTACAGTGATTGGTTGCGTTTTACGTTACACATGATGATTTTGATGAATATAATATGCATGTGCTTGCCGATCCTACTTGCAATTATTATAAAAGAGGAACTACATCTCCACCTCTTTATGTTTCCAATACGATAAAATTGCAATAAATTATTTATGCTATGTATTGGCTTTTACTTCATGTGCATGAATTGTTCTTGTATGACATGCCGATGCATAGGAAGAGAGTTAGACTTCGTTGTTGCATGATATGTCTTGCTTTGTGCTCACTACTAAATTACAAATCATTGTTAATTAAAATTGGCTTTGATATACCTTGTCATCCGGGTGGATTTATTCCTTGAGCACTTTATACCTAGCTTAATGTCTTTAAAGAAAGCGCTGCCAAGAAGACAACCCAAAAGTTTTAGAGATTCATTTACTTCTGTTGTGCACTTTTATAAAGTTTAAAAACAAAAAAAATATAAAGTGGAACTTAAAACTTTTCAAAAATAAAAGTCAAAGTAAGAAAGACGAGCACCGTTGAAGTGTGGGAGCTCCTTGAACTGTGTTCATGCCCATGGAAACTTCGTAAATCTTGAATTACAGAAACTTTTTAACTAAAACAATTACCCCCTTGTACAAATCCATTGTATTATAAAAATAATGTGCCAAGATTTGTCTTTAGGATGATTAGATTGCTTGTTGGTATGTGCGATGCAAAAACAGAAACTTTTGCTATAGTGCGTGAATTTACATTTTTTTACCGGAGCATGCAAAAATTCTAAAAAAAAATTACACAATACTACTATGCAAAAATTTTATTGTTTCTAAATTTTTCAGAATTTTTGGAGCTACAGACGTATGGTTAATAACAATCCAGCACATTCACACGTAGTACATGCAGATTTATTGATTATTAGGCGCGTACATGTTTGTTAGTAACGGCTGGCATGGCGCTGACGAAATCTCACTACTACCACTAGACAGCAAGTATAGTAATCGAGCATCTATCTAACCCTTGTGCAGTTAATTTGTTCCACTTAAAGTATTAATGTTTGTGAGTGTTTCAATCCGTGTTTGTGTTTGAAGCAAGGAAACCATAGCATTAAAGACATTACAAAGATTATTTGTGCAGTTAATTTGTTCCAAGAATAATACAATTGATGCACATCGTTTCCAAAATAAATTAGAATTAACAGTGTTTTCAGTTTGTCGGTGATGTAATGGAAACATCATTGAAGCAGTATGGAATGCTTGGATATAGGTGATTGAATCATTTGAATTCGCTCAATTCACACTTTTATAAGTAGATGTAGATAGTAAATAGACGATCATGACTGAAGATTTCAATCAATTCATTTCCTTTCACACAGAAACATTATTAGTTTATTGGCTCCTATACAGAAACTCTGTTACCAATCATCTGCCGGACATGCATCAGAATTGTGTTGTCTAGTTTCTAGTATGGCTGTCTCTTTCAGAGTACTATTTACTTGCCTCGTCCAACTAATTCAACACACATCCCTCTGTGGTCTGTGCTGAAGAACCGCAGGGCGTCTATCGGCGGCAGTTTGGGTAGCAAACGTCCACCGACCCAAAGCAAGTCCCACTGGACGGTAATTCACAGCACCAGCAGTTATTGCGTTGATAACCACCTCCGCAAAAGTTAGGCTTACACAAGTTAAGGCTGCTCTTGTTGCTTCCGTCTCCGATCTCGGCATCCGGAAGACGGTCGTCTGATGTCCGCACCTCACGACCTACACCAAGTGGAGGAATACATTGCATCAGATATGTGCTTAAAATGGCAATGATAACAGTCAGTTACGAACTTACACAAATTATATACACTTACATTCTGCGGATAATGCCTAGCATAAAAGAAAGACAAGGAGCAGAACCGTTGCTGCCTTTGCGTCATCTGGCTGTCGAACATTCGCCGCATTATGTATGATCGAGGATTTATGTGCAGATGCCAGATGGTAGGACAAATCGATAGACACAAGTGATGGTAGGACAAATCGATGGACACAAGTGATGTGCTTAATCGTACCGGGTGCTATATATAGATACAGAAACATCAGAACAAAGTAAGCATTTATTATTTAAGGGGGTGCTTATTTCTTATTTAAAGTTTACTAAGTAAATATGGAGCATTATGAAGTTTTGCGTGGGAGTGCTTATTTCTTATTTAAAGTTTACTAAGTAAATATGGAGCATTATGAAGTTTTGCGTGGGAGTGCTTATTTCTTATTTAAAGCTTACTAAGTAAATATGGAGCATTATGAAGTTTTGTGTGGGAGCGCTTATTTCTTATTTAAAGTTTACTAAGTAAATATGAAGCATTATGAAGTTACTCACTCTATTCCATAACTACTAATCATGCATGTACGTGCAATGCTCATTAATATTAGGCAATATATTAAGCGCATTACATACTAATATCTTATTTGATAGCGCTAGCATTCATATTGGACATGTTATTAGTAGGAGACGATTGTGTGAGGAATGATCGGGTTGTACGTGTGTGGGGGTGTGGAAGAACATTTATTCTTGGCCATTCCATTGCGTGGCAACCACTAGAGTAATGCAGATTGCTAGATTTAGTTTAGTGAATTAGATCGGAGGATTGTGGTTCTCATGTGTACACTAATATTGGTGGGTTTAGAAGAATTGCAACTAGTGCTTTTATGAGTAGTAGAGATAGAGATAGATATGTTTGATTTCATCCCTTAAAAAGTCCATTTGCAGGAAACAAAACAAATAAAGGGCTTCGTAATCTTTTGCTTTTATTAGTCATTAGTTATAGTATCAGAGTGGTTCTATCAGAATATCCAGGATTATCGGGTTTAAACAGTGGTGAGAATGACTGTAAAACACACTCATCACCCCCAAGGCAGCGGGGGTTGAACCTTCTAGAACATTGCAGTAGCTTCCAGGGCCTTTCAGGACATTCTGTGACCTTTTTTAACATTCCGGGACTTTTCGAAACACTTCCAAAATCATTGAAAACAACTTTAAGAGCCCTTCTCTATAATTCTCCGCCATCTCAGAGTTCTCCTACATGATGCTAGTTGTTAAGCATGTGACCCTACAGGTTTTAGAATATGCAGACATGTCCGGAACATCTTCGGGTCAATAATTATTAGCGGGGACACCCATAATAATTCACGCATACCAACAATGATCTTTATCAAGTGAGCTTTTTCTCGCATACAATTAACTTTGCTTCGTGATGCGTCACATAACTTGAGGCGAATTTTTAAAGTGTCTCTGCGATCAACACTTTGGCCACAATACCTAGTTATCCTTGTTACCGATTTGTACTATTTTCTCATTTCCATATTCTGATGTCCTTGTGACTAACACCTTTGTCACTATGCTTGGCAAGAGATGGTGAACATTGTAATACCGAGTGGTCCCAAAGTGTATCTCTCTATCACCGAGGGAGCAAATCCCTGTCTTGGCATATCGAATGCCACAACATACTTTTTCGGCGTACCCAAAAGTTACCTTTATAATCACTCAATTAAGGAGTGATGTTTGGCAACCCGAAAGTAACCATCCGATATTCGGTATACGATATTTTCATGGTCTAAGGACACAAGTAAATGTTAACACTTTATAAGAAAATACCAACAACATATTGATGACATGATCTTGCAATATTTCATAAGTTGGTTCTATCCAACACCATTGTTACCCCTAACAGTGTGTTCTCATTACTGTCAACATCCTGTTACAATGACAATGCTCATCGTTAGTAAAACAAACCATCAACACTAGATGAATTAGTCCAAAGGCATGACTAGCTAGGGAGATCTGATTAGTGTTTATCTTTCCAAACATGACACATGCAAACAAGTTTTCCTATGAATCTCACATTCAAGAACCATTACAACTATAGCACAGAGATATGAACTTAATTATGAACATGCAAATAGAATAATAACATCTTTAGTATTTCCTCTAGAGCATATTACGAACATGCACTCCCTCGTGTTGAGATGGCATGCATGTGCATAAAAACTATGAACTCATGTTGCCCACCTCCTTTGCATATAATAGGTCACCATGCGCAATACGTTTTTATCTCTCTTCCCTGCCCATGGCCTTCCAGCAGTGTTATTATGTATATTTTTTATGTTGTTTCCTTGTTGCAAACACTTTTTAATGTTTTTTGTTGCATATAATCAGGATTTGTTGCATGCCACAAATATGTTATTGAGATGCGCGTTTGTGTGTGTGCGCACACGCGCGTGTGTGCTGTCAGAATTAGCTTAAATATTTGGAAAATATTCATATATTGCAAAAAACGACATACTCCAATATAAAGTTAAATATGTATCAAATGAAAATGTTCAAAAACTTCACATGTGTATTTTTCAGGTTTTTGTATATTTGTTTATGTGTAGTTTTGTCCTTCAGTAAACCAGCGAGAATCTAAGATGGTATGATGGTCTGGGATTGCATGACTTACCCATGTTTTGTGCCTCCTACTCCTTCCAAAAACTCTGCGCCCACCCGACGGCCACATGCCACCACACATCCAACATTTTGTTGATGACTGGCGTGTAGAGGTGGCAGACCCTCTGTCGACACTGGCGTTGTCGACTCCAGGCCTCCAACATCCCCCCCCCCCCCCTCACCGGGTGCACAGTTGCCGCAGTGTGGAGCACCAAAGAATGGTAGGTTTGCCTTGTTGGTAAAAAACTTCTCCCTTGTCTTTTGATTGGCTCCATTGATGAAATGTGACAATGGAAGAATGAACGGAACTGCGCAATCTTTTGTGGATAGTGATATTTTTTGTGCATTTCAGACGATTGGCGACAAACAACGAATAATTCTCAAATAGTATGATGGGTGATTTGGTTAAGACCAATGATTAGATTGCAACACTACTAGGGAAAACCCTATAGGTAGACTCTTAGCAGCAGCAATGGGTAGAGAGCAGGGGCTACTGGTATGTAGCAGTAGTGCAGGTGGGATACCGACGCTACAGATACACTGATAGCAGTAGCGCAGACTCTCTTCAGGCGCTGCTGCGAGATTGGCCCCACCATGTCCCCCGGGCCAGGCTACAGTAGCAGTGCCAGCCCACTAATACAGTAGTGATGTGTTTAGTACAGGCACTACTACTGTTTATACGCGGACCCGGCTCCACGCACCGCCTAGCAGTAGGGTTAGATCCCGTCCCGCGTTACATATAGTATGAGTAGTAGCAGCATTGTTTCCTTACCCGCGCTACTACTATGGGCACCTTATCCACCCCGTCGATCGGTTCCTCTCTCCCTCACTCTCCCCCTCACAATCTCGCTCGCTCTCTCTGCCGCCGCCGCTGCCCGCCGCTGCCGTCACCACCGAGTTATCTGCTTCCCTCCCTCCTCCTCCGGCCGCCTTCCTCCCTCCTCCCACTGTCCTCCTCCCTCCTCCTCCTCTCTCCTCCTCACTTCTCCACTGCCCTTCTCCCTCCTCCGACCGCCCTCCTCCCTCCTCCCACTGCCCTCCTCCTCTCTCCTCCCTGCTTCCACTGCCCTTCTCAGTCTCCTCTCCTCCTCCGGCCGCCCTTCCCCCTCCCCTGTCTGCCACCCTCCTCTCTCCTCCCTCCTCCCACTGCCCTCCTCACTCTTCCCTCCTCCCACCTCTCTCTGTATAGAAATTTTTGTAAAGAAAATTAGGTAGAATTTGATTGTAGAATGTAGGTTTTCTGAATAAAATAGAACATATAGCTTATACGAATAGAATGTGGGTATTTTGAATAGAATCAAATACAAAATATAGGTAGAATGGAGGTTTTTGAAATTTTTATTAATAGATTTTTTTAGTAATAGATTCAATATGTAACGGTCATAACCTAAAGGGATAACAAACTACCTCCAGTTCATGAATCATATGCAGACATGTATTTCGTATATAGTCATACGTGCTTGCGATAAGAACTTACATAACATCTTTTGCCCTACCCTCCTGTCACAGCGGGGTCCTAATGGAAACTAAGGGTAATTAAGGCGCTCCTTTTAATAGAGAACCAGAACAAAGCAATAACACATAGTGAATATGAATTCCTCAAATTGCGGTCATTCTTGTAGAGTATCTCAATTATTGTCACCTGGGGGTCTAAGGTTCATAACAATAACAGATGCGTACAATTTGCAGATATGATCAAGAACTCACATATATTCATAAAAATATAATAGGTTCAGATCTAAAATTATGGCACTTGTACCCTAATGACAAGCATTAAGCATACCAAAATCATAGCAACATCAATCTTAGAACATAGTGAATACTAGGGATAAAGCCTTAACAAATCTGACAACAATTACATAAGAAATCTCATCCCATTTCCATCTACCTCCATATGCCTACAGAAGATTACCCATACATAGTTGTTAGCATCATGAAATTGTTGATGGAGAAGGGTTGGCGATCAGAACGGTGATGAATGCCTCTCTCTGGAGCCAGGAACGGACTCCAGATCAGGTCTCCTGATTAAGAACATGAGAAGGCGGCGGCTCCGTATTATAGAATGTGATGATTATTTTCTATGATTTTTTCTGGGATATACGGAAATTTATAGTGCTGGAATTAGATCAAGGCGGTGGCCAAGGGCCCCACATGGCAGGTTGCGCACCCTGGGGGTGGTCGCGCCACCTAGCCGCATGAGGGCCTGGTCGCCCCCCTCCAGTACTTCTTCGCTCCAATAATCTTTATTTATTTCAAAATAATTCTGCAAAAATCCCCGTAGAATTCCGGGCATTTTTATTTCTACACAAAAACATCATAGTAGTTCTGCTGAAAACAACGCAAGTCCAGGTTAGTTTCATCCAAATCATGCAAATTAGAGGCTAAAGTAAGAAAACAAAAGTGTTTGAAAACGTAGATACACTCGAGACATATCACACGTCGGCGGTGCACTTTGAGCAATAGGATGAGGCGGGCTAAGATGATGAATTGGATCAATTCCATGCCTCTGGTTAGAGGAAGAAAGCAATTTAGCCCCCAAATTATGCCAACAATGAGGATATGACATGACATGATATCACTCTTCATGTGACCGCCAAGAAAGATCAAATGAGTTCAAAATATTGGAGGTGTGTCGAAAAGCGGTTCCGTCATCACCTTTTGGGCATAAATACAACTGTACACTCAAATATCTCACAAATAGATGGTGTACGATTGACGATCAACATCCGATTGATGTTCAGATCGTCAGCCAATGCGCATGCTTCTCCAGCGTTTGGAGTGTGAAGTGGAGACAACGAAAATGATCTGAGATACTGGCCATTTTCATCTCGACAAATAGCCCCTTGTACTACTAATATAAGCCCATGGTTGTAGAACTTTTTACACATCTAAATTGTCACTGCTAACGGTGGAAAGGCCGCTTTTTATTTTTTGAGAATCCAGAAAGACCGCCTTTGTTGTTGCCGCGGTCTCTCTCACCGGACAGAGGTGGAAGAAGGAGCACACTTTTTTCCCGGCGACCAACGCCCCGGCGTCCATACGCCTCCTTTATATTCAGCACACAGGCTACATCACGGCTGGGAGCTTCACCAGCGCAACTACAAACAGTACATGAGGGGGCTTTTTATACCCAAACTAGCTCCGGCACACACACGAGCCAGCCACACAACTCGGCGCCACTACGTACACGCATGCCCACTAATCCATCAGCTACTCCCACAACGGCCACACGACCGGGCTGTCCACCCACCTAGCTAACTAACTAACAACATGCACATCCATACGTCCACACTGCACGGCTGCCCAACTACTGCATGCCTGACGCTGTTGCTCATTGCCAGCTTCTCGCGGACGACTCGGCCATCACCAACCGGCCCGATGGCGCACACGCGTCCACGTCTGCCACGGACTTGATCTGGAAGCGCTCACACCGGTCGCCACCGCCTGCGAGCATGGCTTATTGCCAACACTCACCACCTAAGCCATGATCTCGCCATCGTCGGAGTTGTTGCAGCTCCCATTGTTGTCGTCATCACGAGTGTGACCCAGCCCGCGGACCCGACCTGGCACAACGACGCCGGTCGCACCATGCTCCATCACGCTCCAGCGACACACGCCGAGCTCCTCCTCCGCCGGCGACACACGCCTGACGTCCCTCGAAGCCCCGCACGTCCCGCGCGCACCCGATGCGCCCGACCGCCCCAGTGCGTCCCGCACGTCCCGCGCGCACCCGACGCGCCCGACGAGCCCGACCCCACCAGTGCGTCCCGCACGTCCCGCGCGCATCCTACGCGCCCGACGAGCCCGACCACACCAGTGCGCTCACCGCGCGACCGCGGTCCCAACGCGTCCAGTGCGCACCCATAACACGCACCGGTCGCGCCCGGCTCGCCGCCGCGGCTTATTGCCCTGCACCGCCGCGGCCTCCATGCCGCCATGCAGTGCTGCGCCGCCGCGCCACCATGCAGTGCATCGGCGGCCTCCGCGGTCGTCGCACGTACGACGTCACCGCCCGCCACCTCCGCCACGCGCCATGACAGCCACAGCGCCGCCCACCTCCATGGGCCGACACACGGCCCGGAGCTCCGTCGCGCAGCTGCCGGCGAGCGCCGCCATCGCTGCCACGCCTCCGGCACGGCAAACACGCCCAAGACACCAAGCTCAAGATACCAATTGTTGTTGCCGCTCTCTCTCTCTCTCACGCCGGACGGAGGTGGAAGAAGGAGCACACTTTTTTCCCGGCGACCAACGCCCCGGCGCCCAAACGCCTCCTTTATATTCAGCACACAAGCTACATCACGGCTGGGAGCTTCACCAGCGCAACTACAAACAATACATGAGGGGGCTTTTTATACCCAAACTAGCTCCGGCACACACACGAGCCAGCCACACAACTCGGTGCCACTACGTACACGCATGCCCACTAATCCATCAGCTATTCCCACAACGGCCACACGACCGGGCTGTCCACCCACCTAGCTAACTAACTAACAACATGCACATCCATACGTCCGCACTGCACGGCTGCCCAACTACTGCATGCCTGACGCTGTTGCTCATTGCCAGCTTCTCGCGGATGACTCGGCCATCACCAACAGGCCCGATGGCACTCACGCGTCCACGTCTGCCACGGACTCGATCTGGAAGCGCTCACACCGGTCGCCACCGCCTGCGAGCATGGCTTATTGCCAACAGCCTTCTAGGACCCTGAATGGTTCCATGGGCTGAATGTTGCCCGTTTTATTTAGAGGCAGCACCAGTGTGCGAGGGATGGGCTGGGTCACTCTTGAACCCATCCTGCAGTTACTTGGTTTCACTCCACTAATAAAATGACTCATGGTTTCACGTCAAGCCAATGAGTTTGAGTTGATCAATGGCATCAGCGAAGCCATACGCTGAAAGCTCAAGAAATAAAACATTGCTGGAAGGAGTTGCTGCTTTCATCTCGGACATATCTCGAGGACTTGGTCTTTGACCGGCATCAACACACATCATCACTCATCAGCAGCACGGAGGTGAACTGAATTGATCGATCGATGCTGCTCACTGAGCTCATTCATCACTAGCAATCGTACATGTTGCTGCCTACGTACTCCCTTCATTTCCTTACACAAGACCACTATAAAAAATATATTTTGAATTTATACAAAGCCACTAACAGTAATCAGGGTAAAAATTAAAGATGTTTCCTCGTACTAGCAACTTGTTTACTGATACTTGCATGCATGTAGTCATAATAACATTGTGCTATTTCCTTCTTATTTCTTCCTTGCATGCATGCATGCAGACGTATTAATGATCCCGATTAACAAAAAGAAAATTTGGCTTGCGAAACAGCCACTAAATTTTACGTTGATACCTGTGATTTGAGTATATGGCCTTGTATAAGAAAATAGAGGGAGTACTACTTACCAGACGAAGTTATTTTCCTTAGGGCATCTCTAGGCTATCCCTAAAAATAGCTTAGTAAACCGCCAAATAAAACTTAGTGGAGTAAATATACATCAGAAAGTTTTAGCAAGATCTAGACGAACTCCTAAATTTAGCCGAGTATAAAACGAATTCAGTGCAAACAAACCCAATTCAATTCAAACAAGTACTTATTGAACATACTAACCAAAGTTCAGTGCCAATTCATAATATTTTACAATGCGAGTAACTGAAACTTAGTTTGAACTTACCAATTTAACCGAAACTAAACCTTAAACTTACTAATTTTAGTAGCTATCGGATTCTTTAACGTCAGCTTTCCACTCGGCTCTGGACAACCACCGATCATGGGGTCAAGCCCGATGTCGTGGTCTCAGTCATCGAAGATACTGCCACCGTCGTAGATGCTTGTCCAGCACTGACCGCCGATGTTTCCGCCGTTGTTGCCTTTTTTTTCTCTATCATCGTCGCTTCTTCATCTGACGACAAGTCAATGACCTCAGTCCTTCCGGCAGCGTACTCCACGTACAGGCAGCGCTCCGCCTCTACTTGAGCTCCACCATGTACGCCCCGCCGGCAGCCTCGGTCATGAATCGCTCGCAGGCTTCTCTGTCGCCCCGGTGCTCATGGGCATTGGCCACCCACCGTCCAATGGCGGCTCCGGGGGCAGCAGATAGCCATCAAGGAAGTTCCGGCAATCGGCGGCTCCGTACAAGTGCACCGACTTGATGACATGTGCACGCCTCCGGAGAATCCGCCGAGCGGAAACTACCAAGCTAATGGATTTCCCGGTGTGCCAGACATATATCTAGGCGACCCAGATTTCCCATTTGCGTTGTCGCATGCCGTGGTAGTTTGGCCCCGGCAGCGGCGGTGGGAGGTCGGGAAACCCCGGCGCAGCGTGAAAGGAGGACGTGCCCCCGGGCGCGGGAGGAGGCGGTTGCGCGGGGTTGATTTGCCGCCCAGGCGCTGCGGATGGGCGGTGGTGAGTGGTGCCGAGCGGATCTAGCCATAGGATGAGGCGGGCGGTGGTGGATTTGGGCGGCGTGGTAGGATTTGGGCAGTCGGGCGCTGGGGAGAGTGACGCATGCGGTTTACTCGGCGGCTTCACGGGATAGTATATTTACTCCTTGGTGGCCACAAGGACTAAAAATTTTACTCCCTTGTTCGGTTTAGAAGTTCGGCTATGTCCCGGTTCGAGGAGTAAACCGAAATTTTTACTCCTCTAACCGGTTTTAGGGAATCAGCTAGAGATGCCCTTAGTTAGTGTACATTCTCACAAAGCCATAAAATAAGAGTGTTATCTATACTTCTATACTCCTATGTACTGTGTAGATAATTTGAAATATTGGTCACTAGATGAAGCCAATCTGACCATACAAAGGTGACAAATCCGAGCATTAATGTTCGTTGGATATTATTTTCAATCTATGTGATTCTGCCACAAGTTCAATTTAGAAAATTTCATGGTTGCTGTTAAGCATAATGCACAAAACCTCAAAACGCAAGCACTTCTTTGTTTCAGAATCTTTAATATTTTACCTGTCCAAACATTTTTCTTCTAAATGAAATACCATTTTTCACTTTATTCTTTACAATGCACAATATGCACAAACCTCAACACAACATTTTTTTTTGTACAAACTTTCATACTTTAATTATCCAAAAAAAATCTTCTAAAAGAATGACATGTTTTTTACTTTACCATCTACAATTAACAAAGGTGCGTGTTGTCGTGCCCGTGCATTTTATTGAAGAACAATATAAATACTAGAAGAGTTAAGCGTGCTTTGCTGCGCCATTGGTGTTGTCGTGTTTCTTAGAAAGCTCACTCTATTTCAAAATATAAGGTGTTTTATTTTTTTTAAGTCAAACCTTCTATGTTTGATCCAATTTGTAGAGAAATATATCAAAATTCACAATATAAAATCAGTATGATTATATTCGTAATCAAATTAGTTTTCATACTTTTTGTTTAACATTGTCGATGTCGATATTTTTTGCTCTGAACTTGATCAAAACTAACCCCTTATATTTTGAAACTGATGGAATATTTAGTTTGGCGAGTGGGGGTGGGGGCACGATGAAGTGTGTTTTATTTTAATTTATAATGTGGTGATTTGGTGGGCCTTTGGTGGTGTGATTCTATGTTATACGCTAACCAACATATATTTGTGCCGAGAAATTTTCGCGTCGGTGGCTTCATGTACTATATTGGTGCTACATTCTCACATGGTTGCTGATACTTCTCCGTCGTATTTATATTTTTTTATTATTTCATGCCAATATTGTATAACTTTTATACACTTTTCGCGACATTTTATATGATTTATTGGACTAACATATTGATCCAGTGCTCAGTGTCAGTTTCTATTTGTTGCATGTTTTTTGTTTCATAGAAAATCCTTGTCAAACGAAGTTCAAACGCGAAAAAAATTTATGGAGAATTATTTTGGATTATATGTGATTTTTGGGAGGTGGAATCAACGCAAACGGGGGCCCACAGTGCCCACAACCCACCAAGGCGAGCCTGGGGGTGCCAGGCGCGCCCAGGTATCTTGTGCCCTCCTCAAAGGTCGGTTGGGGCCCCTTCTTCTGGCGCAAGAAAGATAGTTTATGAAAAAAATCTGTAAAAATTTCAGCGCAATCGGAGTTACGGATCTCCGGGAATTTAAGAAACCGTGAAGAGCCAGATCCGGAAAACGCAAAACAGAAGATAACTGGTACGTCTCCAACGTATCTATAATTTTCTATTGTTCCATGCTGTTACATCTCAATCTTGGATGTTTTATAATCATTTTATAGTCATTTTATATCATTTTTGGTAGTAACCTATTGACAGTATGCCAAGTGCCAGTTGCTGTTTTCTGCATGTTTTTTACATCGCAGGAAATCAATACCAAACGGAGTCCAAATGCAACGAAACATTACGGAGAATTTTTTGGACCAGCAGACACCTAATGGGCCCTGGCTGCGCCTGGGGGGGGTGCTCCGAGGAGAGCACAACCCACAAGGGCGCGCCATGAGGCCCAGGCGCGCCCTGGTGGGTTGTGCCCACCTCGGGTGCCCCCGGACCGCCTCTTTGCTCTATAACCCCAATATTCCAGAAACCCTAGGGGAATCGATGAAAATCAATTCCAGCCGCCGCAGAGTCCAGAACCACCAGATCCAATCTAGACACCATCTCGGATGGGGTTCACCACCTCCATTGGTGCCTCTCCAATGATGCGTGAATAGTTCTTTGTAGACCTTCAGGACCGTAGTTAGTAGCTAGATGGCTTCCTCTTTCTCGCTGAATTCTCAATACAATGGTCTCTTGGAGATCCATATGATGTAACTTTTTTTTGCGGTGTGTTTGTTGGGATCGATGAACTTTGAGTTTATGATCAGATCTCTCTTTTTATATCCATGAAAGTATTTTAGTTTCTTCGATCTCTTTTATGCATGATTGCTTATAGCCTCGTATTTCTTATCAGGTATTTGAGTTTTGTTTGGCCAACTTGATCTATTTATCTTGCAATGGGAAGAGGTGCTTTGTAGTGGGTGCGATCTTACGGTGCTTGATCCTAGTGACAGAAGGGGAACCCACACGTATGTATCGTTGCTACTAAGGATAAAACGATGGGGTCTATCTCTACATAGATAGATCTTGTCTACATCATGTCATCGTTCTTATTGCATTACTCCGTTTCTCCATGAACTCAATACACTAGATGCATGCTGGATAGCGGTCGATGTGTGGAGTAGTAGTAGTAGATGCAGGCAGGAGTCGGTCTACTAATCTTGGACGTGATGCCTATGTAATGATCATTGCCGGGATATCGTCATGATTATTTGAAGTTTATCAATTGCCCAACAGTAATTTGTTCACCCACCGTTTGCTATTTTCTCGAGAGAAGCCACTAGTGAAACCTACGGCCCCCGGGTCTCTTTCTCATATTATTTGCCTTTGCGATCTATTTTATTTGCCTTTTATTTCAGATCTATTAAACCAAAAATAAAAAATACCTTGCTGCAATTGATTCTCATATATTTTATTTGGCATTCGATCTATCAATCTACTACACTTTTATCCACGTCCGCTTGCCCATCTTCGGGCACCGCTACCCGAAAGGGATTGACAACCCCTTTTACACGTCGAGTTGCGAGTAGTTGTTTTTTGTGTGCAGGTGTTGTTTACGTTGTGTTGCTTGGTTCTCTTACTGGTTCGATAACCTTGGTTTCACATCTGAGGGAAATACCTACCACCGTTGTGCTGCATCATCCCTTCCTGAAATACCGACGTAGCTTCAAGCCGCGTTAAGAACAGAGAGGCAGATCCAATCTCGAAGGCGCTCCCGCCCCTCCGCCGCCATGGAGGCCATGGACCAGAGGGGAACTCTCCTCCCATATAGGGGGAGGCCAAGGAACAGAAGAAGGAGGGGGCTCTCTCCCCCTCCCTCCCGGTGGCGTCGGAGTGCCGCCGGGGCTAGGATCATGACAGCGATCTACATCAACAATCTTGCTACCGTCGACACCAACTTTCTCCCCCTCTATGAAGCGGTGTACACCTCTCCTCCCCGCTGTAATCTCTACTTAAACATGGTGCTCAACTCCATATATTATTTCTCAATGATATTTGACTATCCTATGTTCTTTGAGTAGATCTGTTTTGTCATGTGGGTTAATCGTGATCTTTGTTGGTATGATTGTATATTTTATTTATGGTGTTGTCCTACGGTGCCCTCCATCTCGCGCAAACGTGAGGGGCCCCGCTGTTGGGTGTTGCAATATGTTCATGATTTGCTTATGGTGAGTTGCGAGAGTGACAGAAGCTTAAAACCGAGTAGGTGGTTGTTGCGTATGGGATAAAGATGACTTGATACTTAATGCTATTGTTGGGTTTCACGACCTTAATGATATTTAGTAGTTGCGGATGCTTGCTAGACTTCCAATCATAAGTGCATATGATCCAATTAGAGAAAGTATGTTAGCTCATGCCTCTCCCTCATATAGAATTGCAAGAATGATTACCGGTACTTGTTATCGATTGCCTAGGGACAAATGACTTTCTTGTTGACAAAAGCTATCCACTTTTATTACCTTGCAATTTATTCGTAGTTTTATTCTCGTAAAGTACTCGTAGTTTTACTCTTGAAAAATAGTTTCATACTTATTTTAGGTAAAGCAAACGTTAAGTGTGCGTAGAGTTGTATTCGTGGTCAATAGAACTTGTGGGAATATTTGTTCTGCCTTTAGCTTCTCGTTGGGTTTGACACTCTTATTTATCGAAGAAGGCTACAAACGGTCCCCTATACTTGTGGGTTATCAAGACCTTTTTCTGGCGCCGTTGCCGGGGAGCAATAGCGTGGGGTGAATATTCTTGTGTGTGCTTGTTTGCTTTATCACTAAGTAGTTTTTATTTTCTGTTCTAAGTTGTTCTCTATCTTTAGTTATGGATATGGAACACGAAACACCAAAAAAATTAGTTTTACTTGATACTCATGGACATGGGGAACCTCCTAAAACCCTCGATGCTCGTTATGTGAAAAATATTATGCACTACTTTGATAATACGAGAAAACCCCATTCAACTTGATAATGGGAGTAACGTTGGATCAACGTGAATACTTTTGGGATTATCGCTTGACTCAAAAAGGAAAACTGTTATGTGATCAAATTCATATGTTGCATTGGTATGCTCGTGAGCTATGCTTGAGACTTGATTATACTTGTTGCTCTAGGATGAAGGCTTCGCACCTTCCCTTTTCATGCAAATTTAGTGATAATGAAACCTTGGCTTCTTACGCTAATGGTATATATGATTATTATGATGTAGAACGAATAGAAGAATTTGTTGCTTTTAAGGGTGCTTATGAAATTGAATCTTTGTTTGAAAAGTTTGAAGATTTTGATGATTCAGTTTATAGACCTGAAAATTTTGCTATCCTTAAATATTGCTATGATAATTATAATATAATTCCGATATTCATGAATTTATTGAGAAAATTTCCGCTGTCCCAGAAGAGACTAATGTTTTGCAGGAGTCTATGGAAGAAGGAACTGATGAAACTGTGAGCTCATTAGATGAAAAAGATGATGAGAAGAGCGAAGAACAAAAGGAGGAAGAGCGGATTACCTATCCGTGCCCACCTTCTAATGAGAGTAACCCTCCAACTCATGCATTATTTAATGTCCCTTCATGCTTACCGAAGGATGAATGCTATGATAATTGCTATGATCCCATTGATTCGTTTGAAATATCCCTTTTTGATGAAATTGATGCTTGCTATGCTTGTGGCCAAGATGCCAATATGAATTATGCTTATGGAGATGAACTTGCTATAGTTACTTATATTGAGAATGAAATTGTTGCTATTGCACCCACACATGATAGTCCTATTATCTTTTTGAATTCTCCCAACTACACTATATCGGAGAAGTTTGCACTTATTAAGGATTACATTGATGGTTTGCCTTTTGAAGTTGCACATGATAATTTTGATGAATGTAATATTCATGTGCTTACTGCTCCTACTTGCAATTATTATGATAGAGGAACTACATCTCCGCCTCTCTATGTTTCCAACACGAAAGAATTGCAAGAAACTTCTTATGCTATGTATTGGCCTTTACTTGATGTGCATGAATTGTTCTTGTATGACATGCCGATGCATAGGAAGAGAGTTAGACTTCGTCATTGCATGATATATGTTGCTTTGTGTCACTATTAAATGCCAAATCATTGTTAATTAAAATTGGCTTTGATATACCTTGGGATCCGGGTGGATTCGTTACTTGAGCACTTTATACCTAGCTTAATGGCTTTAAAGAAAGCGCTATCAGGGAGACAGCCCAGAAGTTTTAGAGAGTCATTTCTTTCTGTTGAGTGCTTTTATAAATTTAAAAACAAAAAAAAATAGAGGGGAACTTAAAACTTTTCGACAAAAGAGAAGCGATTGGAAGTTATGCATTGGAGAAGTGAGGGTCAACCTTGAACACTTGTGTTCATGCTCATGGAAACAATGTTGAATTTTTCATGAATATTCTCACAAAAATAATTATCCCCTTGTACAATTCCATTGTATTATAAAAATAATGTGCCAAGATTTGCCTTTAAGATGAGTAGATTGCTTGTTGGTATGTGCGGCGCAAAAACAGAAACCTTGGCTGTAGTCCGCAATTTTACATTTTTTACTGGAACATCGAAAGTTTCTGAAACTTTTTGCACAGTCTCTCTATACGAATTTTTATTTTTTTCCTAATTTTACAGAATTTTTGGAGTACTAGAAATATGGTGAATGTTCATATTACTACAGACTGTCCTGTTTAAGACAGATTCTGTATTTGATGCATTGTTTTGATTGTTTTGATAAAACTATCGATTCTATCAGTGAAATAATCCATGAAAAAGTTGTATTACAGTAGCTACAATGCAAAAACCAAATATGAATTGGTTTTCAATGGTACTTGTAGTTGTGATTTGCTTTATTATACTAACGGATCTTACCGAGCTTTCTGTTGAGTTTTGTGTGGATGAAGTGATCGAAGATCGAGGAGGTCTCGATATGAGGAGAAGGAGAACATGCAAGAGATCAAGCTTAGGGATGACCATGGCACCCCAAGTAAATATTCAAGGAGACTCAAGCATCTAAGCTTGGGGATGCCCCGGAAGGCATCCCATCTTTCTTCAACAAGTATCGGTATGTTTTTGTCTTCGTTTCGTTCACGTGATATGTGTAAATCTTAGAGTGTCTTTTGTGTTTATTTTTCATTTTTATTTTATGCACCATGCTGGTATGAGATATTCCATGGTTGATTTATAGAATGCTCATTGCACTTCACTTATATCTTTTGAGTATGGCTTTATAGAATGCTTCATGTGCTTCACTTATATCATTTGAAGTTTGGATTGCCTGTTTCTCTTCACATAGAAAACCGTTGTTTGTAGAATGATCTTTTTCATCACTTATATTTGTTATAGCATGATCTTTTTTAGAAAGAATTAAACTCTCATGCTTCACTTATATCTATTTAGAGAGTCAACAGAATTGGTTAATTGCATGGTTAGTCATAAAAACCTACATAAAACTTGTGGATCACTGAATATGATATGTTTGATTCCTTGCAATAATAGTTTTGCGACATAGAGATGGAATATGTGGGAGGTACTAGCAAACGGTTGTGATTAGTAAGAATATTGGTGTTAAGGTTTGTGATTCCCGAAGCATGCACGTATAGTCTCTCGTTATGCTATGAAGTTGGAGGATGATCTATTATTGATTGTCTTCCTTATGAGTGGCGGCTGGGGACGAGTGATGGTCTTTTCCTACCAGTCTATACCCCTAGGGGCATGCGTAGTAGTACTTTGCTTCGAGGGCTAATAAACTTTTGCAATAAGTATATGAGTTCTTTATGACTAATGTGAGTCCATGGATTATACGCACTCTTACCTTTCCGCAATTTGCTAGCCTCTACGGTACCGTGCATTGCCCTTTATCACCTCGAGAGTCGGTGCAAACTTCGCAGGTGCATCCAAACCCCGTGATATGATATGCTCTATCACACATAAGCCTTATTATATCTTCCTTAAAACAACCACCATGCCTACCTATTATGGCCTTTCCATAGCCATTCCGAGATATATTGCCATGTAACTTCCACCGCTTCCGTTTTGATGACTTGAGCATTCATTGTCATATTGCTTTGCATGATCGTAAGATAGCTAGGATGATATTTCCATGGCTTTTCCTTTTTTGATATCGTTGTTATGCTAGATCATTGCACATCCTAGTACACTGCCAGAGGCATTCATATAGAGTCATACTTTGTTATAGGTATCGAGTTGTAATTTTTATTTCTTTTGAGTTATAAGTTGATAACCCACAAGTATAGGGGATCGCAACAGTTTTGCAGGGTAGAGTATTCAACCCAAATTTATTGATTCGACACAAGGGGAGCCAAAGAATATTCTCAAGTATTAGCAGTTGAGTTGTCAATTCAACCACACCTGTAAGACTTAATATCTGCAGCAAAATATTTAGTAGCAAAGTAGTATGGAAGTAACGGTAACAGTGGCAAAAGTAATAGTAGCAATTTTTGTAGTAATTGTAACAGTGGCAACGGAAAAGTAACTAAGCAAAGATCAATATGTAAAAAACTCGTAGGCATTGGATCAGTGATGGATAATTATGTCGGATGCGATTCCTCATGCAACAGTTATAACATAGGGTGACACAGAACTAGCTCCAATTTATCAGTGTAATGTAGGCATGTATTCCGAATATAGTCATACATGCTTATGGAAAAGAACTTGCATGCCATCTTTTGTCCTACCCTCCCGTGGCAGCGGAGTCCTATTGGAAACTAAGGGATATTAAGGCCTCCTTTTAATAGAGTACCGGACCAAAGCATTAACACTTAGTGAATACATGAACTCCTCAAACTACGGTCATCACCGGGAGTGGTCCCGATTATTGTCACTTCGGGGTTGCCGGATCATAACACATAGTAGGTGACTATTGACTTGCAAGATAGGATCAAGAACTCACATATATTCATGAAAACATAATAGGTTTAGATCTGAAATCATGGCACTCGGGCCCTAGTGACAAGCATTAAGCATAGCAAAGTCATAGCAACATCAATCTCAGAACATAATGGATACTAGGGATCAAACCATAACAAAACTAACTCGATTACATGGTAAATCTCATCCAACCCATCACCGTCCAACAAGCCTACGATGGAATTACTCACGCACGGTGGTGAGAATCATGAAATTGGTGATGGAGGAAGGTTGATGATGACGATGGCGACGGATCCCCCTCTCCGGAGCCCCGAACAGACTCGAGATCAGCCCTCCCAAGATAGATTAGGGCTTGGCGGCGGCTCCGTATCGTAAAACGCGATGAATCTTTCTCTTTGATTTTTTTTCTCCCGGAACGTGAATATATAGAGTTGGAGTTGAGGTCGGTGGAGCCTCAGGGGGCCCACGAGGCAGGGGGCGCGCCCCAGGGGGGTGGGCGCGCCCTCCACCCTCGTGGACAGGGTGTGGGCCCCTGGTGTTGATTCTTTCGCCAATATTTTTTATTAATTCCAAAATATTCTCCGTCAAGTTTCAGGTCATTCCGAGAACTTTTATTTCTGCACAAAAATAACACCATGGCAATTCTGCTGAAAACAGCGTCAGTCCGGGTTAGTTCCATTCAAATCATGCAAGTTAGAGTCCAAAACAAGGGCAAAAGTGTTTGGAAAAGTAGATACATTGGAGACGTATCGACTTCCCCAAGCTTAAACCTTTGCTTGTCCTCAAGAAATTCAGTTGACAAACTGAAAGTGATAAAGAAAAACTTTTAGAAACTCTGTTTTCTCTTGTTGTTGTAAATATGTAAAGCCAGCATTCAGGTTTTCAGCTAAAATTATGAACTAACCATATTCACAATAACACTTAGGTCTCATGTTTACTCATATCAATGGCCTAATCAACTAGCGAGCAATAATAATAAATCTTGGATGACAACACTTTCTCAAAACAATCATAATATGATATAACAAGATGGTATCTCGCTAGCCCTTCCTGAGACCGCAAAACATAAATGCAGAGCACCCCTGAAGATCAAGGACTGACTAAACATTGTAATTCATGGTAAAAGAGATCCATTCACAGTCATACTCAATGTAAACTAATAGTAATGCATGCAAATGACATCGGTGCTCTCTAGCTGGTGCTTATTAATAAGAGGGTGATGACTCAACATAAATAAATAGATAGGCCCTTCGCAGAGGGAAGCAGGGATTTGTAGAGGTGCCAGAGCTCAAGTTTTGAAACAGAGATAAATAATATTTTGAGTGGCATACTTTCATTGTCAACATAACAACCAAGAGATCTCGATATCTTCCATGCTACACACATTATAGGCGGTTCCCAAGCAGAATGGTAAAGTTTATACTCCCCCACCACCAACAAGCATCAATCCATGGCTGGCCCGAAACAACGAGTGCCTCCAACTAACAACAGTCCTGTGGGAGTTTTGTTTGCAATTGTTTTGATTTAAGCATGGGACTGGGCATCCCGGTACCAGCCATTTTCTCGTGAATGTGGAGCGGAGTCCACTCCTCGTGAGAATAACCCACCTAGCATGGAAGATATAGACAGCCCTAGTTGATACATGAGCTATTCGAGCATACAAAACAGAATTTCATTTGAAGGTTTAGAGTTTGGCACATACAAATTTACTTGGAACGGCAGGTAATTACCGCATATAGGAAGGTACGGTCGACTCATATGGAATAACTTTGGGGTTTATGGAAATGGATGCACAAGCAGTATTCCCGCTTAGTACAAGTGAAGGCTAGAAAGAGACTGGGAAGCGACCAACTACAGAGCGACAACAGTCATGAACATGCATTAAAATTAATCAACACTGAGTGCAAGCATGAGTAGGATATAATGGACCATGAACATAAATATCGTGGAGGCTATGTTGATTTTGTTTCAACTACATGCGTGAACATGTGCCAAGTCAAGCCACTCGAATCGTTCAAAGGAGGCTACCACCCTATCATACCACATCACAACCATTTTAATAGCATGTTAGCACGCAAGGTAAACCATTATAAACTCCTAGTTAATTAAGCATGGCATGAGCAACTATAATCTCTAATTGTCATTGCAAACATGTTTCATTCATAATAGGCTGAATCAGGAACGATGAACTAATCATATTTACAAAAACAAGATAGGTCGAGTTCATACCAGCTTCTCTCATCTCAATCAGTCCATTATATATCGTCATTATTGCCTTTCACTAGCACGACCGAACGGTGTGGATAATAATAATAGTGCACGTGCGTTGGACTAAGCTGGAATCTACAAGCATTTAATACAAGGGAGAAGACAAGGTAATATGGGCTCTTGGTTAAATCAACAATAATGCATATAAGAGCCACTTCAACATTTTCATTATGGTCTTCTCCTCTTGACCCCCAAAGAAAAGAAAAGAAATAAAACTATTTACACGGGTAAGCACCCAACAAACAAAAGAAGAACGAGAAATCTTTTTGGGTTTTCTTTTAATTACTACTACTACAGGCATGGAAAGTAAACTAGCTAAAAGCTACAACACATTTTTTTCTTAAGGTTTTTAAAACACACAAGAAGAAGGCTAGAAACAAAAAATAAACTAGCATGGATAGTACAATGAAAAAGTATGAGCATCGACAACTAGAATGAGTGTGTGAACATGAATGTAATGTCAGTGAGAAATACGTACTCCCCCAAGCTTAGGCTTTTGGCTTAAGTTGGTCTATGGCCACTGCTGGCCTGGCGGATATCCAAAGTTGTTGTTGGGGTCGTACTGAGATGCAGCAGCTACTGCCTCAAGAGTTGCAGCTTGGAGGCGAGTTGCCTCCCTCCTCCTCTCGTACTCGTTCGCCTCCTCCCTGGTTATAACATATCTCCCTTTTGCCTGAAAGTCAAAGAAAGTAGGAGCAGGGAGAGCAATATGGACAGTGCGACGTCTGTCAAAGATTAGTCGGTACTGGAGGGGTTGTTCATTCCTCTCAATAAACTGATGGCGAACCATAGCATTATAATTTAGATAAGTAGGAGGCAACCTAATATCATTTTCATGTATAGGTACCTCAAGATAATTAGCTACACGAGTTGCATAAATTCCACCAAACAAATCTCCACTTAAACCATTAAGATGCAACCTTCGTGCAACAATAGCCCCCAAGTTATATTGTTTATCACCTAATACCGCACTTTTGAGGACACAAAGATCTGGAACGCACATGTGACAAGCCTCATCTTTACCGTTAATGCATCTACCTATGAAGAGAGCAAAATAATGTATGGAAGGAAAATGAATGCTCCCTATGGTAGCCTGTGTGATTTCTCTAGATTCCCCCACAATGATACTAGCAAGAAAATCTTTATATTCAGATTTGCGAGGTTCACTAACATTACCCCACCGCGGGAGTTTACAATCAGCAGTAAAATCTTCTAGGTCCATGGTATATGATTTATCATATAGATCAAATAAAACGGTGTGAGAATTGCGCGAGGATGTAAATTTAAACCTTCTCACAAAGGAATTAGTTAGGTAGTGGTATTGAGGGCACTTATCTCACACGAAGCCCTCAAGATCAACATTACACACATACGCATCAAATTCTTCCTTGATACCTGCTTGGACCATAAATTCCTCTGACGGCCATTCACAAGGCCGCACTTGAGCTTCCCTTGGTAGTTCATTGTCCGGCTCACGTATCGCGAGCCTTGGGCCTTGCTTCCTTGAGGAACCACCTTGGTACATTTTCCTAAACGTATTTCTTCCTCTGAAAAATTTCTGAAATTTTTAGTGACTCAAAATAAAAGTGAATCAAACTCAACAAGATTGATAGCAACTACTCCCACAAGTGCCTAGAGGATATATCTTGCATTAAAACTACTTTGACCATATAAATTTGACATGCAAGCTCAAGAATAGGGTCACCTAAGCAGCAAATATTTGCAATGAATAAAGCACTAGAACAATAACTAATTGGACCAATGGAGGAGTCACATACCGAAGAACAATCCCCCAAAGCAGTTTTGTGAATGGAGCTTTGAGCAAGGAGATCGAAAATGGCAGCAAGATGACCTAGAACACGGGTTTGAGCTATGGGAGGATTTTTCTGGAGGAAGAAGAAGTGAGTGGGTGCTGGAATAAGTGGAGGGGGGCCACATGGGGCCCACGAGGCAGGGGGTGCGCCCTGCACCTCGTGGCCAAATGGTGGATCCCCCTGGTGTGTTCTCAGTGCCAGATATTCTTAAATATTCTACAAAAAATCATATATAATTTTTAGGACATTTGGAGAACTTTTATTTTTGGGGTATTTTTTATTGCAAGGATAATTCAGAAAATAGACAGAAAATACTATTTTTGCTTTATTTAATCTAAATAACATAAAGTAAAAGGAGGGTACAGAAAGTTGTGCTTTCTAACTTCATCCATCTCATGCTCATCAAAAGGAATCCACTAACAAGGTTGATCAAGTCTTGTTAACAAACTCTTTCCGAATAACATGGAACTGGAGAATTTTTGATAGCACTAGGTTACCTCAACGGGGATATGCACGTCCCCAACAATAAGAATATCATATTTCTTCTTGAAAGTAGGAAGAGGAAAATCAAAACCTCCAATAGTAATAGTTGAAATTTTTCCAATAGAATTGATACTATGGACTTGAGGTTGTTTCCTCGGAAAGTGTACCGTATGCTCATTACCATTAACATGAAAAGTGTCATTGCCTTTGTTGCAATCAATAACAGCCCCTGTAGTATTCAAAAAGGGTCTACCAAGGATAATCGACATACTATTGTCCTCGGGAATATCAAGAATAACAAAGTCCGTTAAAATAGTAACGTTTGCAACCACAACAGGCACATCCTCACAAATACCGACATGTATAGCAATTGATTTATCGGCCATTTGCAAAGATATTTTAGTAGGTGTCAACTTATTCAAATCAAGTCTACGTATAAAGAGACAGGCATAACACTAACACAGGCTCCAAGATCACATAAGCAGTTTTAACATAGTTTCTTTTAATGGAGCATGGTATAGTTGGTACTCCTGGATCTCCTAGTTTCTTAGGTATCCCACCTTTAAAAGTATAATTAGCAAGCATGGTGGAAATTTCAGCTTCCGGTATCTTTCTTTTATTTGTGACGATATCTTTCATATACTTGGCATAAGGATTCATTTTAAGCATATCAGTCAAACGCATACGCAAAAAGATAGGTCTAATCATTTCAGCAAAGCGCTCAAAATCCTCATCATCCTTTTTCTTAGATGGTTTTGGAGGAAAAGGCATGGGTTTCTGAACCCATGGTTCTCTTTCTTTATCGTGCTTCCTAGCAACGAAGTCTCTCTTATCATAACATTGATTCTTTGATTGTGGGTTATCAAGATCAACAGCAGGTTCAATCTCTACATCATTGTTATTACTAGGTTGAGCATCAACATGAACATCATCATTAACATTATCACTAGGTCCATGTTCATTACCAAATTGTGTTTCAGCATCAGAAATAGAAATATCATTGGGATTCTCAGGTCTGTCAACAACAGGTTCACTAGAAGCATGCAAAGTCCTATCATTTTTCTTATTCTTCTTCTTAGAAGGACTAGGTGCATCAACATTAGTTCTCTGAGAATCATGCTCAATTCTCTTAGGGTGGCCCTCGGGATACAAAGGTTCATGAGTTATTTTACCCCCTCTAGTCACAACTCTAATAGCATTATCCTTTATCTTATTATTTAATTCATTGAGCAAATCATCTTGTGCTTTAAGCACATGTTCTACTTGAGTGGTAACCATAGAAGCATGTTTACTAATGAGTTTAATTTCACCTTTAATGCTAGACATATAATCACTCAAGTGTTCAATCATATAAGCATTTCGTTTCAAATGTCTACCAACATAAGCATTGAAGTTTTCTTGTTTAACTATAAAATTATCAAACTCATCCAAACATTGGCTAGCAGACTTATTACAAGGAATATCACCTTCATCTAATCTATAGAGAGAATTTACTTTTACTACCTGTGTCGGGTTATCAAGACCATGTATTTCTTTAATAGGTGGTAAATTCTTAACATCTTCAACTTTAATACCCTTTTCCTTCATAGATTTCTTTGTCTCTTGCATATCTTCAGGACTGAGAAATAGAATGCCCCTTTGCTTTGGAGTTGGCTTAGGAGTTGGTTCAGGAAGTGTCCAATTATTATCATTACTCAACATATTATTCAATAGCAATTCAGCTTGATCGACAGTTCTTTCCCTGAAAACACAACCAGCACAACTATCCAGGTGGTCTCTGGAAGCATCGGTTAGTCCATTATAAAAGATATCAAGTATTTCATTTTTCTTGAGAGGATGATCAGGCAAAGCATTAAGTAATCGGAGAAGCCTCCCCAAGCTTGTGGGAGACTCTCTTCTTCAATTTGCACAAAATTATATATTTCCCTAAGGCAACTTGTTTCTTATGAGCGGGGAAATATTTAGCAGAGAAGTAATAAATCATATCCTGGGGACTACGCACACAACCAGGAGCAAGAGAATTAAACCATGTTTTAGCATCACCCTTTAATGAGAACAGAAATAACTTAAGGATATAGTAGTAACGAATTTTTTTCTCATTAGTGAACAGGGTGGTTATATCGTTTAATTTAGTAAGATGTGCCACGATAGTTTCAGATTCATAGCCATAAAAAGGATCAGATTCAACCAAAGTAATTAACTCAGGATCGATAGAGAAATCATAATCCTTATCAGAAATACAGATAGGTGAAGTAGCAAAAGCCGGGTCATATTGCATTCTAGCATTCAAAGACTTTTCTTTCAGCTTAACTAACAGTTTCTTAAGATCATATCTATCCTTGCAAGCAAAAAAGTCTCTAGCAGTTTCTTCATCCATAACATAACCCTCAGGCACATAAGGCAATTCATATCTAGGGGGAGAATCTTCATCATCACTTTCATCAATATTATCAGTTTTAATAATTTCATTCTCTCTAACCCTAGCAAGTTTTTCATCAAGAAATTCACCTAGTGGCACAGTATTATCAAGCATAGAAGTAGTTTCATCATAAGCATCATGCATAGCAGAAGTGGCATCATCAATAACATGCGACATATCAGAATCAATAGCATGTGTAGGTGTCGCAAATTTACTCATAACAGAAGGTGAATCAAGTGCAGAGCTAGATGGCAGTTCCTTACCTCCCCTCGTAGTTGAGGGATAAATCTTGGTTTTTTCGTCTTTCAAGTTCCTCATAGTGATCAACAGATATAAATCCCAAGTGACTCAAAGAATAGAGCTATGCTCCCCGGCAACGGTGCCAGAAAATAGTCTTGATAACCCACAAGTATAGGGGATCGCAACAGTTTTGCAGGGTAGAGTATTCAACCCAAATTTATTGATTCGACACAAGGGGAGCCAAAGAATATTCTCAAGTATTAGCAGTTGAGTTGTCAATTCAACCACACCTGTAAGACTTAATATCTGCAGCAAAATATTTAGTAGCAAAGTAGTATGGAAGTAACGGTAACAGTGGCAAAAGTAACAGTAGCAATTTTTGTAGTAATTGTAACAGTGGCAACGGAAAAGTAACTAAGCAAAGATCAATATGTAAAAAACTCGTAGGCATTGGATCAGTGATGGATAATTATGTCGGATGCGATTCCTCATGCAACAGTTATAACATAGGGTGACACAGAACTAGCTCCAATTCATCAAATGTAGGCATGTATTCCAAATTTAGCCATACGTGCTTATGGAAAAGAACTTGCATGACATCTTTTGTCCTACCCTCCCGTGGCAGCGGGGTCCTATTGGATACTAAGGGATATTAAGGCTTCCTTTTAATAGAGTACCGGACCAAAGCATTAATACTTAGTGAATACATGAACTTCTCAAACTACGGTCATCACCGGGAGTGGTCCCGGTTATTGTCACTTCTGGGTTGCCGGATCATAACACATAGTAGGTGACTATTGACTTAAAAGATAGGATTGATATCTACTACGCAACCTTCTTCTTGTAGACGTTGTTGGGCCTCCAAGTGCAGAGGTTTGTAGGACAGTAGCAAGTTTCCCTCAAGTGGATGACCTAAGGTTTATCAATTCGTGGGAGGCGTAGGATGAACATGGTCTCTCTCAAACAACCCTGCAACCAAATAACAAAGAGTCTCTTGTGTCCCCAACACACCCAATACAATGGTAAATTGTATAGGTGCACTAGTTCGGTGAAGAGATGGTGATACAAGTGCAATATGGATGGTAGATATAGGTTTTTGTAATCTGAAAATATAAAAACAGCAAGGTAACTAATGATAAAAGTGAGCGAAAACTGTATTGCAATGCTAGGAAACAAGGCCTAGGGTTCATAATTTCACTAGTGCATGTTCTCTCAACAATAATAACATAATTGGATCGTACAACTATCCCTAAACATGCAACAAAGAGTCAGTCCAAAGTCACTAATAGCAGAGAACAAACGAAGAGATTATTGTAGGGTACGAAACCACCTCAAAGTTATTCTTTCGGATCGATCTATCATAGAGTTCGTACTAGAATAACACCTTAAGACACAAATCAACCAAAACCCTAATGTAACCTAGATACTCCAATGTCACCTCAAGTATCCGTGGGTATGATTATACGATATGCATCAAACAATCTCAGATTCATCTATTCAACCAACACATATAACTTCAAAGAGTGCCCCCAAGTTTCTACCGGAGAATCAAGACGAAAACGTGTGCCAACCCCTATGCATAAGTTCACGAGCGGAACCCGCAAGTTGATCACCAAAACATACATCAAGTGGGTCACGTGAATATCCCATTGTCACCACAGATAATCACATGCAAGACATACATCAGGTGTTCTCAATTCCTTAAAGACTCAATCCGATAAGATCACTTCAAAGGGAAAACTCAATCCATTACAAGAGAGTAGAGGGGGAGAAACATCATAAGATCCAACTATAATAGCAAAGCCTCGCGATACATCAAGATCGTACCATCTCAAGAACACGAGAGAGAGAGAGAGAGAGAGAGAGAGAGATCAAACACATAGCTACTGGTACATACCCTCAGCCCTGAGGGTGAACTACTCCCTCCTCGTCATGGAGAGCATCGGCATGATGAAGATGGCCACCGGTGAGGGTTCCCCCCTCCAGCAGGGTGCCGGAATAGGGTCCCGATTGGTTTTTGGTGGCTACAGAGGCTTGCGGCGGCGGAACTCCCGATCTATTCTGTTCCCCGAAGTTTTTAGGGTATATGGACATATATAGGCGAAAGAAGTCGGTCAGGGGAGCCACGAGGGTGGGGATGCACCCGGGGGGTAGGGCGCGCCTCCCTGCCTCGTGGCTTCCTCGAAGCTTCCCTGACGTCTACTCCAAGTCCCCTGGATTGCTTCTGTTCCAAAAATAACTCTCCCGAAAGTTTCATTACATTTGGACTCCATTTGATATTCCTTTTCTTCGAAACACTGAAATTGGCAAGAAAACAACAATTTGGGCTGGGCCTCCGGTTAATAGGTTAGTCCCAAAAATAATATAAAAGTGTTTAGTAAAGCCCATAAACATCCAAAACAGATAATATAATAGCATGAATACTTCATAAATTATAGATACGTTGGAGACGTATCAGCATCCCCAAGCTTAATTCCTGCTCGTCCTCGAGTAGGTAAATGATAAAAGAAATAATTTATGAAGTGTGAATGCTAGCAGGTGCACAAGTTTGATCAATGATAATTTCAGTCACCTTTTCTAGCATCATTATATATCATAACAGTAGCTCAACTCATAGAACTTCTCCTGATCATGTAACAAGCTATTCACATGTTAAAGTGTAGATCATAACTTTCGTGAAAACTAACAAACCGTGGTATTAGTCATCAAACAATTACAATTCATCTTATTTTCAGAAAGGGTCTATGTCAGAGCTTTGATTCAGCAAACTTCACATACTCAACTATCATTTAGTGTTTCACAATTGCTAACACTCACGTGATATTTATGGGTTCAAAGTTTTAATCAGACCCAGAGAAAGATAGGGGCTTATAGATTCGCCTCCCAACCTTTTACCTCAAGGGTAATCTCAACAATAATAGTTCATGATGCCTTACATCCAATTGGATATATATATCAGGATCTTTCCAACACAATGTGCTTGCCAAAGGATAAAATGTAAAAAGGAAAGGTGAAGATCACCATGACTCTTGCATAAGGTATAAGAAAAGAATAAAAGATACACTACAAAAAAAAGACACATCCATGACATTTTGGGCTGAACGAAAATCTTTTCTGTCATACTTATGACACTTCTATGACGATAATTGTGACAAAACACGGTATCATCATAGATGTGGTGGGGTCCTACTTCTATGACAAAAAATCATGACAGAAAATGGGCTTTTCGTCCTGGGCGGGCCGGAGACGCAGTTGCATGACATTTTTGGTCCGTCCATGATGGAAAAAACCGTGGTAGAAGTGAGGGCGAGGAAAATATCGGGGTGTTCCCGGTCACGGTTGGTGGTCGGGGCCGAGCAATGCGCGTTTCTCTCGTACATGCACGCGCGTGGGTGTGAGGCGTTGGGCTCTTACTGAACCCGAGCGAGGCGTTGGGATCTAACTGATCCCGAGCGATTGAACTGCAGGCTACGCGTTACTGAACCCGAGCGATCGATCAATGGCTGTTAACTGAACCCGATCGAGCGATTCCTTCGCTACTGCTGCTAACTGAAGCCGATCGATGCTGCCTCTGGATGAACAGTGAGCATTGCTGGGGGGTTTGGATGAACAGTTCCCGGTGGGGGTGGATGAACAGGACCCCGTGGCGTTGCCTCTGGATGAACAGTGAGCGTTGCTGGGGGGTTTGGATGAACAGTTCCCGGTGGGGGTGGATGAACAGGACCCCGATCGTTCGAGCCGGTTGGGGCTGGATGAACAGGACCCCGTGGAGGGCAGGATGAACAGGACCACCCCGTGGAGGGCAGGATGAACAGTAGACAGTGGTGAGCTGGATGAACAGTAGCCCGTGGAGGGGTGGTTGAACAGGAGCCCGTGGAGAGGGCTGGTTGAACAGTAGCCGGTGGAGCGGCGCGCAGTGGAGGCTGGATGAACAGGAGCCCATGGATGAACAGTCGTAGGTGGAGGCTGGAGGAGGTCGACGGTGGATGAACAGTAGCCTGTGGAGGCTGGAGGGAGTCGATGGTGGAGATGAACAGTATCCCGTGGAGTCCCGTTTTGCGGTACGCCACACCCCTCCCGATCAACAGGACCCCCGTTTCGACCGTAGCGCTCCAACACAAGTCTGTTTCCTCCGTTTTGCAGTACGCCACACCCCTCCCGATCAACAGGACCCCCGTTTCGACCGTAGGAGGTCCGTTTCCTCCGTTTTGCGGTACGCCAGACCCCTCCCGATGAACAGGATCCCGTTTCGAACGTGGCCTGTCGAACACAAGGCCGTTTCCTCTGTTCTGCGGTACGCCAGGCCTCGTTTCCATCGGCTATTCCGTCCAAGCCCTCCCGATGAACACGACGACGCATTCCGTTCTGACCCAGCCGGTTGGCTCCCCATGAACACGACGACGACGCAGTTTCTCCGTTCCGACCCAGCCATGTACACGAGCCATGGCCGTACGTATGCGCGAGTAGGCATTCGAGACCCTGCCCGTATGTACGTACGTGGCCATATTTTCTTTCTTGCACACTGGCCGCTGTACGTACGTGTACATGCTACGTGTGCGCCTCTACTACGACACGTGCGCGCCTCTACATCGACCAGTATGTGCGTACACGTTCGCGACCAGAATGACAACGCTACGTACGCTTCGACTAGGTGGGTCCCGACTGTCAGGCGCTTCCTTGCCTGCGAAGATGTAGCTGGTGGGTCCCAGCAGTCAGGGGGGCGAATCGTTTTTTCTGCCCGGACGCACTTCCTTGCGTGCGAAGATGTAGCTGGTGGGTCCCAGCAGTCAGGGCGAAACGTTTTTTTTGCGAAATACGGTGGCCCGTCCGGTGGGTCCCCGCTGTCAGGTGGAGGAATAATTATTTTGCGCGTAATAAGGAGGCACTTCCTTGCTGCGGCCGTGGACCCAGCTATCAGCCTCTCCACGTATAGTCCACGTCCAATGGAAGCCGTTCCTTGACCACGCCGCGCCGAGAGCACCAGGGCGGTGGACGACGGCGAGGCCTAGGAAGGGGACGACGCGGAGCCGGGGAAGACGCGGCAGTGGAAGCCCGCGCAAAGAGGAGTACGAGGGTTCACTGGTTCGGCTGCGGTGTGAGGCTGCCGTTGCCGCAGGGCCTGGCCAGCGGTGGGAATAGTAGGGGGCAGTGAGGCCTCCGCGGCAGCACAGCCGGCCACGGGAGGCAGGAGCATGCGGCACGACCGGCGCTGCTTTGGGCGGCTGGAGCAACAAGACCAGAGGTTGAAGAAGCACTACGGCCGTTGGATGGACATCGTACGGTCACTGGAGCTAGAATCGTTCAGATTGACTAAGTTGACAAAGCAATCCGTCCCCGTCAACTTAGTAGGCCCACATGTCAGCCTCGCACCAACGTGGGTCCCAACTAGCAGGGGGGTATTCATTTTTTTGTGCGTAATAAGGAGGCACCTCCAGTGGGTCCGAGCTGACAGCGGGGGGAATTTTTTTTGGAAAATACGTTGGCCCGTCCGGTGGGTCCCAGCAGTCAGGGGGGAAAAGTTTTTTTTGCCAAATACGGTGGCTCGTCCGGTGGGTCCCTGCTGTGACGTGGAGGAATAATTATTTTCCACGTAATAAGGAGGCACTTCCTTGCGGCTGCCGTGGACCCAGCTGTCAGCCTCTCCACGTACAGTACTCTTCCGATGGAAGTCGTTCCTTGACCACGTTGACCACGTCGCACCGAGAGCACCAGGGCGGTGGACGACGGCGAGGCCTAGGATGGGAACGACACGGAGGTAGGGAATACTCGGCAGTTGTTTCCCACGCGGAGGGGAATACGACTGTACGAGGGTTTACTGGTTCGTCTGCCGTCGCCGGAGAATAACAGCAGGTGTGGGTGAGTAGAGGGATGGCTAGGCCAGCGATGGGAGTACGGTGGGGCGGTGAGGCCTGCGCGGCAGCATAGCCGGCCACGGGGAGGAGGGAGCAGGCAGTGCCGCCGGCGCTTGTTTGAGCGGCTGGAGCAATAAGAGCAGAGATTGAAGAAGCACGACGGCCGTTGGATGGACATCCAACAGTCACAGCTTGTGCGTCAACCTTTTTTTTAGGAAAGCCTCAAATCTGTGGAAAACAGCATACAACCCATCTGCCATTATTTCTAATAATTTACAGCCCATTTTCTAATTCTTAATGTTTTTTTTGGAGCCCATATTCTTTTTGTTAGCATTACAGCCCATATTGTGGCCACGGTTAAAAAATTATACGAAATTTTGCATATTTCGGTGCGGTGTGAACTGTTTTTAATCCCGAAATTTCGAGTCACATTCAAACTGATTTTAAAAATAAATGTATATCAATATAAAATCCAACAAATTGTCCACGCATAAAAATTAATGCAATTTAAAATCTCGAAATGAAAAAAAGAAATTTGAAACTAATTGCCGGTTTGATGTGTTTTAAAAATGTACAGCCCATTTCTCATTACTGATAGGCTATTTTCTTGGCCAACCGAATGAAGCTCTCCTCGTCTTGAAAGATTTGCAGCCCAATAGGCCTGACAAAGCAACTTACTTGCCAAATCACAAAAAGACTCGGCTGTGGCCGTGGACCCAGTTGTCAGCCTCTCCACGTACAGTACTCTTCCGATAGAAGTTGGTCGTTGACCACATTGACCACGCCGCGCCGAGAGAACCAAGGCGGTGGACCACGGCGAGGCCCAGGAAGGGGACGACGCGGAGCCGGGGAAGATGCGGCAGTGGATGCCCACGCGGAGAGGAGTACGAGGGTTCGCTGGTTCGGCTGCGGTGTGAGGCTGCCGTCGCCGCAGAATAACAGGGGGTGTGGGTGAGTAGAGGGATGGCCTGGAGAGCGGTGGGAGTAGTAGGGGCGGTGAGGCCTCCGCGGCATCATAGCCGGCCACGGGAGGCAGGAGCACGCGGCACGACCGGCGCTGGTTTGGGCGGCTGGAGCAAGAAGACCAGAGGTTGAAGAAGCACTACTGCCATTGGATGAACATCGTACGGTAACTGGAGCTAGAATCCTTCATATTGACTAAGTTGACAAAGCCCTCCGTCCCCGTCAACTTGGTAGGCCCACAAGTCAGCCTCCCACGATGTTGGGTTCCAGCTGGCAGGGGGAGTATTCATTTTTTTGTGCGTAATAAGGAGGCACTTCCTTGCGTGCGAAGATACTGGTGGGTCCGACCTGTCAGCGGGGGGCACGTTTTTTTCGCGAAATACAGAGACCCTTCCGGTGGGTCCCAGATGTTAGGTGGAGGAATCAAAGACTTGAGAAGGCGTACAGAACAAGCTAGTGTACCAGTAAAGAGACGTTGCTGAGTTTTAGAAAAAAGAGAGACGTGCTCCTGTAGCTGGTTCGAATCCAAACCTAGACTATGACTATATATGGTGCTATGCTACTCCGCAAGTAATGAAACTGACATATCCAATGTTCGCTTCTCCTCTTCTCTACTTAGCATCAGAAGCTCTGGCCGCAGCAACCATGTCCGCTGGCTGCTCGTCCACCTGCTCTTCAGCAGGCAACAACCAAATATGCGCCAAGTCGCAACCCGTACCATCGCCTGTGGGTCTCATCACACCCCCGCCGACACGCGCACCACAGCCGGTTGCTCATCGCAACCCGCTGTCGTTGGTGTGGTGCCACTACTGCAAATCACGCAGAGTCATACGTCGCGTCTCAACCACAATCCTCAACCCTGGCCGAGTCTTCTACAAATACCCGAATCATGGGGTAATAATATGTTTAAGTGTTGTTCTGCTGCTTTCAGTTGCTGATTTTTTTAATAGTTTGGTAGATGATCTTCCAATTTGATTCGTGCAGAAAAGGAAGATTCATGTGATTTGTATTTCTGGGAAGTTGCTGATGTGGGGGAGTGCAACTACGCTGATTATTTGGTTAGCCGAGGAATCCCAATACCAGCAACTTGGGGTGTTGGACAAGTAACTGAAGGAACGGCAGAAGAGGAAGATGCAGAGCAGAAGGTTAAGGATGCAGTTCCTCTGATCATGGCCAAGCAACAGCTGCTGAACGGCCTTGACAGCAATGAGGAGATGAAAGAGCTTGTGAAGATAATGGGCAAAATCGATGTGCTCTGTAGGATGATTGTCTCTTTATTTGAAGTGTATGTAGCACTCGTGATGTATTCAGTAGCTATGACATGAGCACTTTGCTGAAACTAGTAATGAATGAAACCTGTGTAGCAGGCTGGGCGTAGTGTTGTGAACATCTAATGATTTCTATTAACGGAAATCAGGGGGTATCCCCTTTTGCTCATAAATAAATAAATAGCAGAGGCCCTTTTGGTAATAAATAAATAAATTAGCATAGGACCTGTCGAGTCAGCTTTGTTCTCATTCGAAGACGTCGAGCAAATTGCAGTCCAACAGCAAACTATGTCATCAAATTTTCACAGCCAAATATGAGTACAACTAAACAACAATGTCATCATGTTTTAGTCATCATACAATCACCAAACACAAATCAGCATACATAACAAGTGATGTTCTCACAGGAAAATACTAAACAACATGTTCATCAGGTTTCAGTTGTCATAGCAAACACAATTTCACATAGTAGAACAAAAAAACGTCTTCTGACAGGCAAATACGACAAAAGAAATGTAATCATCATCCGCAGCAGCAGCGTCAACATCTTCGCCATGTGTATCAGTCAGAATCGTAATTCCCCATGGTGTCATCTTCTTGTTCGTCCTCAACGTCCTCGAACGTTGGCTTCTTCTTGATCAACTCTTGTATGTCCATAGCACGACAGGCAATCTTTTCGCCGGCGTCGTTGACGTGATGGTTCCCAAAGATATTAGGAACATCTGTGTTATCTTGTACATCAGGAGCAGTGAAAGCATCATCTTGTTGTGCAAATTCATTAAACGAATTCCTCTGCTCAAACCTTTGCACTACTCTCCAGTCATCGCTACGTGCAAATGTGTCTTCCAAGAAAAATATATGTGTTGCTTGATTTGCCAAAATAAAAGGCTCGTTGGTCTGGTACGCCGCCTTGACATTGATGGATTTGAAATAATCATCAGCTCTGGCTTTTGCGATCCTGAAAAACAGGTTATACCAACGTCAGCACAACAGAACCACACACCGATGATCCTCGAAACTAGAGATATACTGCAACTGAACAATGTCTGTTATGTTAGCATACATTTCAGTTGTCTCTTTGTCATACGTATCCGTGCTCATGATGGCACTGTTTTGTGTCTTCCTGCCTTCGTCTCGTGCAAGGGTGTTGTAGCGCACATCTCCAACAACGCAAGATTCATAATGTCTTACCCGAGTATCAGGACCCATTGCTAGTGAGTAAAGGGCATCATCAACTGCCTGCCCATCCTCCCGCATCTTCTTAACCTATGGTTAGAAAATAGACAAGCTGATCATCTTATGTACTCAATATATTAAAAAACTGACAGTGCAATTCAAAAGCTTACATGGCTCTTGAACCATTTCGCAAATCCTGCCATAACCAGTTTGTCAATGTTTCTTGGATTTTGCGGCAGTAACTCCTTTTTGTAGATGCTGCACAACATGGTGATCGCGTCAAACATCTAAATATATAAGAATGTGCTGCAAGTTTAGTAGATTACGATGTATAAGCTGCAGTACTTAGCACTTACTTGATATAAGGTAGTATCTCAGGACAGTTATTCAACACATACCAAACCATTTTGTCCAAATCTTTAGGTTTGTCCTCTTGTCGACTCTTCCCTGTAACTCAAACAGAATAATCGAAAACATTGATCCCGGGATTGTCTTCATCCACGTCTTTGCTAAGTTGATTAGCTGTTTCAATGTATTTTGAGCAGAATGTCAACGCTTTTGTAGCAATGTAGGCCTCTACAATGGAACCCTCGGGTCTAGCTCTGTTCCTAACATAGCCCTTGAAAGTGCCTAGCCGCCTTTCAATAGGGTACATCCAGCCATACTGTACTGGACCTCTAAGTAGTGCCTCATCAGGTAGATGAACAGCCAAATGCACCATCACATCAAAGAAGGTTGGAGGATATATCTTCTCAAGGTCGCATAGGATAGTTGGTATCTTGTCTCTAAGACGCTCCAAAGAATCTATCCTGATATTTCTACTATAGAGTTCCCTAAAGAATTGTCCCAACTCTGCAACTACTCTGTATAAGTCAGGGCGGCCCAATCCTCTAAGGATAACAGGTAAAACCCTTTGAAGTAGGACGTGGCAGTGATGAGTTTTCAACCCTTGTACCTTGTCTCCATCTGCACTAACTCTCCTTTCAAGGTTGGAAGCAAATCCATGTGGGAATCTCACACGTGATAGGACCTTGCAGAATTCTTCACTTTTTACCTTGTCCAAGACGTACACAGCCGGTGCCATATCCCGTGGTTTACCTTCATCTTACACCTGCAAATCCTTGCGGATACCCAGGTGTGTCAAATCAATCTTAGATTTTAAGGTATCTTTCGTCTTGCCTTCAATATTAAGAAGTGTGCTGATAATGCTGTCACATATATTTTTCTTGATGTGATGTTATGTCGCAGATCCAAATCTTTCCAATACTCCAAGTCCCACAAAGTGGACCTGCGGGTAAACAATAATCTCTCTTCTGCCCAGCCACGCTCCCTTTTCCCGCTACCATTATCAGGATGGTTCCCTGGTGTAATATGCCTGACCTTCTCTAATTCCACTTGCAACTCATCGGCGGTGAGCCTCTTTGGCGCATCACGGTTTTCATGCTTTGCATTGAACACATGTCTTCGGTATTTTCTAGGATGCGGCTTTTCCTTGGCAAGGAAACGGCGGTGTCCAATGTAACAGATCTTGCTAAGTATTGCGTATGACAGCGGATTCCTGTCACAACGAACACATGCATTGTAACCATGTGTCGTTCGCCCTGACATAGTGCCCAAAGCCGGATAATCATGGATGCACCAAATTATAATAGCACGCAGAAAGAAATCAGCTGGTGGGCTGCTATATAGGTCTCGAGTGAGAACACCCCTCCATAGCTGTTGAAGTTCCTCCACAAGAGGCTCCATGAACAAATCAAAATCCTTTCCAGGACTTTTTGGACCTGGGATGAGCAAGGCCATCATGTAGTTTGATTCTTTGGTGCAGACATTTGGAGGCATGTTGTAAGGGATAACAAGCACTGGCCACATGCTATATGTGGCGCTCTGGTGGCCAAATGGGTTAAATCCATCTGAAGCTAAGCCAAGTCTAATGTTTCTCGGGTCAGCAGCAAACGTTTCGTGCTTCTGATTGAAGCTTTTCCACTCACTACCATGAGATGGATGGCTCATTACATTCTGATCTCTGAAATCCTGGTTCCTAGAATGCCATAGTACATCCTCTCTTGTTTCAGCATCATGAAACAACCTCTGCAATCTTGGTGTAATTGGAAAATGTCTCAGAAAATTATGAGGAATCCTCTTCACAGCATCGCCATCTTTCCATCTTGATGATTTGCATTTCGGGCATTCACTTAAGTTGGCATAATCCTTCCGGAACAGAACACAATTATTCTTACAAACATGGATCATATCATATCCAATCCCAGCTGCACGAAGGAAATTCTTCATTTTACTGTAGGTGTGTGGCAGCTCAGACGCATCTGGGGAAGCTTTGCGGAAAGCAGCCAACATCGCATCGGATGATTTGTTGGTCATTCGCTCAGATGTCTTCACCTGAAGAAAGGTGACCATAGCTGAGAATACTGACAACTTATTTCCTGGGGTGACAGCCACGTTGCATTGTTCCAACATGTGGGCCCACCATTTTTCTTCTGCAGGTGAAAGTTCACGGAATGCACGAGCATTTCGTAGCATTGTTTCAATGTTGGGATAATTAGATTTATGCCCCTAGTTGTGTCCCACTCGTTTGTTTTACCCCTAATTCCCAAAAGTCACCAGTTCTGTCCAAGTCACTTTGCTCCTCTTATGCTTTTGCCCTTTGACCATTTGACCGTCAGTTTGAAAACTTCATAACTAATTCATACTGAATCAGAAAAAATGCAAATAAGATACCAAAATGTTCAGAAAAACATCACCTATATGTTAGTGTCACTTGCATTCATGAAAAAAGTGTTGGAAAGTGCACATCCGAGTTTTAGCTCTTTTGATACCACCATGAATAGTGAACTCTAAAAAAATTCAAAAAAAAATCAAAAAAAATTTGGTGGCGAAGAACAACAAATGTTCTAATTGCTTGCCAAGTTTCATTAGGGAACGACATTCATGGAAGTCGTGGCAAAAAAATAATCTATTTTGGAGTGTTGATTGTTTTTTTTGCCGCGGCACCCATGAATGTTATTCCCTGATGAAACTTGGCAGGCACTTAAAACATTTGTCATTCTTTGCCACAATTTTTTTTTAATGTTTTTGAACTTTTTTTTATTTTACTATTCATGGTGGTAGCATAAGAGCTAAAACTCGGATGGGCGCTTTCCAACACTTTTTTCATGAATGCAAATGACACTGACGTATAGGTGATGTTTTTGTGAACATTTTGGTATCTTATTTGCATTTTTCTGACTTAGTATGAATTAGTTACGAAGTTTTCAAACTGATGGTCAAACGGTCAAAGGGCAAAAGCATAATAGGAGCAAAGTGACTTGGACAGAACCAGTGACTTTTGGGAATTAGGGGTAAAATAGACGAGTGGGACACAACTAGGGGCATAAATCTAATTATCCCTTCAATGTTGGTCAGACTCACTGGCTCCGCCACCACCTCCTCCTCCTCTTCCACCTGAGCAGCAGGCAGATCAAGATGGTGATCTGCTGCTTCCACGTAGTCAATAACATTGACGTTCACAGCTTCACCATGATGAACCCACCTAGTATATGTGACCGACATCCCATACAAGTGTAGATGATTTTGCACAGTTGACTGGGGTCTTGTAACTGAATTCATACAACTGCTACACGGGCAGAGCACATATGATTTTGGACCACCGTACTCAGCTCTGATAAAATTCATGAAGTTTTCAACCCCCTCGACATATGCAGCGGAGAATCTTTGAGCAGAAGTTATCCAAGTCATGTCCATCTGTTAGACATAGAAATTAGTTCTTCTACTAGATATTACAGGAAAAACATATATGCTTTTTTATGAAGTCCAAAAGAAAATACCTAGGTCGATGTCTAAAGCTATGGCAAGATATTTGGACGAGCAGATCTAAGTAACGAAATATATGTAAAGCTAATTCAGCAGTCAATGAGGCCGAGCACACAGCCATCGAACTATCGAAGGCCATCGCAACAACAAAGATCGAGTATAAAACGGTGTAGAGCTATTTCACCTAACAGATTGGCTACTAGACCATGGCAATCTACGTCACAATAATTATATGGCAGGATATTTTAGCAACTAATCGGCCTTGGCATGCCATCTCAGCTAAGCAGATTGAGTGCAGAACATGGCAAGGAAGCTTCTTAAGCAGAGCATATTGACTGTAAACTACTTCGGCAAACAGTGAGATTAACAGCGTCTATCAGCTAACATTCAGCGCTACACCGACATGCACGGGGCCTCAGTCTAGAATGCGCGTACCGTGGGAGAAGCTGACCGCCGTGCGTCTCCACACGAACTTCGCCAGCGGTGCCGGCGCTGACCGCCGTGCGCCTCCACAAGAACGTCGCCAGCGGTGGCGGCGCGGCTAGAGGACGACAGTCTACGAGAGCGTACTGTGGGAACGAGAGGATCGCCGTGCATCCCCTCGACGAACCGCGGCGCCCACGTATCGGCGTGGCGGGGAGGGCGGCTTTGGTGGAGCGAATGGAGTGCAGGGGGACGGGGGGAGGGGGTTTGGGGAATATTATTGGCTAGTTGGCCGAAGGGCGGTTGAATCTAGGATTTGGGGGGAATTTTTGGGTGGGGGAGGATTTTCGCGCGGTGGGCGGGGGGAGTTTGGCAAATGGTCGGTTTCTCCAAGTGTAGTCCCATGTGTCAGTGAAGAGGCAAGCCGAAGCGCGTTCCGTTTGCGTGAGCCGTGTGCAGGACCGAACGTGTGTGGGGTGCAATGCGACCGCGACAGGGGTGCTGTGAGTGTACCGCCTTTTTTCCTTTTAAACTAGGTGCTTCGCCCCCTAAAAAAACTTGTTGCTTCGCGCGATCCATCGATACTACTACTAGTAATCCGGTAATCCTGACTAAAACAGCGCGCCCGGGTCTTTTCCCGCGCGATATGCTGGGAGGTTGGCTTAGTTGGGTTTTTTAGGACGAGTAATGCTACACCTACGTAGTCCCAGTTACGTAATTAACATAATGTGAAACGTGTGAGCTGTTGATTGTAGATTGGGGGAGGGAGGGGCCCACCACCATGAAAATCAGGAAAGGAGAGAGAGAGGCAATTTACGTTAACCCTTTCATAGGTTCCCGTAGATGTAGAAAAATGTGAAATGCGTGAATGTGCATTTGCAGATAAGGCCTTCCCTCGTTCATCCTTTTCTCCCACAAGATCTTGATATTCCGTGCAACGCACGGGCATCTTGCTAGTACTCCTACAATATACTATATTATTGTGAAAGTTCATATACACCGGCCGAGATTAATGCAAACACGGCAGATTTTCATTACATTTCGAACTTTTATAGGACAAAAAAATAAAAGAAACCCGACCCTAAACCTATTCTACGGCGGTGACCGACGTCCTCCATCTGCGATCTCCATGTACGGGGGCAGGGTTCAAGTCCCGTGAAGTGAAGGTGCGGTCTCCGGCGAGGAAAAGTAGAACACCGGAGACGGACCGGCCAGTTGGCACACCATGCCCTGCCGCCTCCCATGCCCTACTCATCCTCGGAGGAGTCCCCGACCTCGGCGGTGCCGGACGTTGGACGGCGGCAAGTAGGACACGTGGCTGATGGTGCTCCCGTCGTCGGCCGCCAGCGTGGCCACCGCTTGTGCGGCGACTTGAGCGAGGGCGGTGACCTCGAGCTCCATCCCCAAAGACAAGCTCTCCCGCAAAGCGTTCGCGCTTGCGGTCATGGCGGATGTGGTGCCAGGTAGGAGGACGATGCGCTATGGTGTGGAGGTTAGCTGGGTGTTGCCGCTTTAAGTAGCGCATTCCGGTGAGGCCAAGCGTCCTGGTGCATCATTAAGTCGCCCGAGTTGGTTCCTCGGGCACTGAGCCTCTTAACGACGGCATACGGATAGACGGCATGAATGCGGGCAGCTGGCACCGGCTGGGAACACACCACGCGACGGCGCGAGGGACGAGGGTTTTTGGTGTGCCAAGGTAGTCAGTTGCGGTCGTGGCAACGTTGGAGATGCCCTTTGCTCACATGCGATCGACGCATGTCATTGAAAAAGCAAGACGACCCGGCATGGTCTCAGGTCCTGAGGATGCAGTTGGCCGCGCTACACCACTCGGCGGAGGCGTCCCGGCGCCCCGTGCATCCTCGACGAGCCGGGTGTTGGGGTGTGTTTGGATTGTGAACAAAGTGCACCTTACCAAAATTGTGGTCATGACCCAAAGATTGGTCTTTGTTTGGATGGTTGCCATTTTTTTTGAGGTTTTGGTCATGCCCCAAAAATGGATGGTAGCCATTTTTTTGGCATGCCAATGAACTCTAGCCACCTCTAGTTCATTTTTATTGCCGATGTCGGCCAAATCATGGGCAACCAAAACCTCAACCAAAATTTTGGCTACCCAATGCTTTGATGGGGCAACCATGGGCACAAACCAAACATACTAGATGTTGGTCGTGCCACAGCACTAACGCCACCCTTGGCACACTGAAACCGACCGTGTCTAGCGACGATGAGCGTGTCGCTCACCGCGGTCGCCGTGTCGAGAGGCGGTGCTGGAGCTGCGCCACGTTGTTGGCCCCCACGACCCACATGAACGGTTGCCGGTGGCGAGGAGGTCGTGGGCCAGCTCCTCCATTGGACTAGTTTGCGCTATGTTGTACCGACAGGTGTGCCCCACATGTCGGTTTCCCTGTTTTCCCGGCCATATTCGAGCGTCAGTGCTCCGCGTTGCGCATTAGGCCTTTCACTATGTAGGCCAAGCGAGACAACTTATTGTTTATTTGAGCCGCTCAAGTATAATCATGTGGCATTTGCTTATTTCTCATTCATCTCCAGCCCTCTTCTCCATCGATCATGTCGCCCTCCGGTCGAGTCCATCCTCCCGCATGCCTCATTTGAACATTCTGCCGAGTATCATTCGCATGTGGGCCTAGACCATGCTTGTATTCCCAATGTTTATTTGTAATTTGTCTGACATGCATACAAACAAATGGTTCGTTTGAAGTTTCACTTTGCCTCCACTACGTGTTGCTTCGCGTCTTAGTTTTGGCCTCCCATTCGGTTCATGCATGCCCCGACACATGTTGACGAGATCGATTGATGTTCAGAGATCAATTGTGTGTCGTGCGAGGAGATAAAGGTTTGGTCTATTTCTATGATAGAAATGTACGTTCATAAGTGAAACGAGCGTATTGTACCCACCCTAGTCCTCTTTCAATCGATCTCTGGACCCCGAGATGAAATCGAGAGAGAACGAGTGGGGGCATGTGTGATACCTAAGGCGGATTCAAAATTTTGAGCTGGTGATCATAGCATCCGCAAATCATATATAAAGGGTATTCAATGTTCATTTCATTTTTGAACGTACAATATACTCCCTCCTATCCTTTCTAGTTTACATATAAGTTTTATGTGTAGTCAAAGTATCTCTACTTTGATAAAAAAAAAGTATCAACATTCAACAACGCCCAATCAATATTGTTAGATTCGTACATACTCCTAGATTTGTACTCGAGATGGTTAACAATTTGTTTTCAACCACGTGAATGTGCTTGTTCTCGCGCATGCTCTTCCTACTAGGATTTCGCCACATATAGCCAGTCCAATAGTAACTTTTTTTAAGCTCCCTGTCCAATAGTACTAGTGGAGTACTGACAACATCTATACTAGAGTATGCAGTGCTCATAGTTGTACTCCCTCCTTCCATTTATATAGGGCCTATGTGGAGGAGAGAGATGTGAAAAAGTAAGGGGAGTGAGCTCTCATGCAAGAGCCTAGCTATATACGCATTCCTAGTTAAATACGTACAATAAATATGAAGAAAGAGATGGAGAGGAGATGGAAAAAAGTACTAATACAATAGCCAACCTTATAATTTTTTTTTGCGGGAAATAGCCAACCTTATAGCCCACACTACTATATGAGTGCATATAATAGATGATGGCTATAGATGACATGGCAGTTCCTTATAGCCATCAACTGGCTATATTATTAACCATGCTCTAATGCGTTTTTCAAAACCGCATTTGACTATTGACAAGATTAATAGTACATGAGATGTATAATGTGAAAATTATATCATTGGAAGCTCCTTTCACATACGTATCCCTGCCTTACCCTCCCTTTCGGTCACTTACTGGCGGACCCCATGCTTGCTAGGCCCCGCATGTCAGTTACTCAATGGGTTCGGCCACGTCAGGGGATCCTCATCCGTAGTATACTCCCTCTGTTTTTATTTACTCCGCATAAAATGACGCTGGCGGGGGAGGAGGAGGGACGTCGGTTTGCTCTCAACTGCGGTCCCACAAGCGAGCGAAAACGCAAGACGAAGCGCGTTCCATTCGGTGAGCAACGTGGAGGGTCCAGCATGCCGGGCTGCAACGCGAAAGCGACAAGAGTGATGTACAGTCAAAACCGATTGACCGGTCGTCACCGGAACCACTATTCACACCAGAACCTTCACTGCTCGGCCTACGCTAGCCACTGCCCTAAAACCACACCTAATCTCCAGCCCCTTCCCCCACCTTTCGATCCCCTAGCCCGCATCAAGCGTCCCCTAGATCGCCGGAAAGCCATGGTGCGCCACAAGATCACGTACTACAAGATGCTGACGCCGGAGCACCGCGCAAAAATCGCGGCGGTCGGCGCCAGAGACCTCCGTTCCCAAGCTCGCTTTGCGGCGGGCCAAAAACAAGCGCGTCCCAGACCGAAACATGGTTCTCCCCCCCTCCCCCCCCCCCCGCCCACCCGTCCGATTCCCCATTCGTACTCTGTGGGCGCAAAAACTACCTCTCCACCAGCCGCGAAACCCCGACGTCCTCCGTCCGCCACCCCATTCCACCCATCAACCGCCGCCCTCCTCCATCACGCCGGAGCCGATACCCCGACGTCGTCGTCCACCGCAACCTCAACCACAACACCCTCCACGGCTAGTAGTTGAAGCCGAGGCCGAGCCGTCCGTACCCGAGCCAGTTCAACCACGCCGTCCTGCGCCCCACCGCTGCCGCTCCAACTTCGCCGCCCTCCACCACACCGGAGCTATTCCTGCTACGCCGTCCTTCGCCGCCTCAGGTCTGCTTCCCCTCCACCGACATACGGCCACAGCAACACAGTCAACAATTTGGTCATGGGTTTGTCCAAGAATCCACGATTCTCCAAAACATCGGTTCCCCCGGGAGAAAAAGGAAGATCGCCGCGACATATGGAGGAGACCACACTGGCAACCGATAAGGTTACTCCTCTTCCCTTATTCGTGCAAATCTTACGTGTCTGCTTGCACGGTATTCATCCCACAGAAGACACTAGTTGACTACTTCTTCTTGATACCAGATGTTCCTAGAAACTCGCGATGCACAAGGTTTCTCCTCATATACTATTTCACCTTAGCTAGAGGTTCGTCGCCCCCCTGAATTTCAATTCCTGGTAAGTTGATTCCCAATTAACGGAAGCATTCCCTGGCGTAACAGGTGCTAGTTCGCCTATTACGCCGGGGAAGCAGCGCCTCGGTGTTTATCTTAGGGGCGTGTGGGGCCTAGAGCTACTGGCGCCCTATTTGGAGGTCGGCCAGGATTAAAGGGATGGCCTGGGGGCACTGCCAAGCACGGCGGTGGTGTGAGGTCGAGGGGAGGGCGGGGCGGCGGAGGCAGGGGTCTGGGCCGGTGGTCGCTGGCGGTTCGAGAAAGATCGTCAACAGTGAATGGCGGGAGGTAGACGAAGGCCATCTGCCCGTTCCTTATAGATCGGACGGTTCATTAAAAAATCGATTGAGCTATTTATTTTCAGTCGACTGTTATCTTGACATGACCACATGCGGTGGTGTGCTGGAGGAGTACCTGCATTTCCTATGCTCATATATTAGAAAATCATACGGAGTCGAATCTAATTTTGTTTGTCATGCAATGTTGTAGAGCTATCATATGTCTCCTGTCATTTATTTTTCAGCCACCTGCTATCTGCTACTTTTACAGTGCACTAGTTCTGCACACACTTCACCCATACTCTCACTATTGTGTTTTTATGCAAGGGTATTTCAGACCCTGCCTTGACAGAAGCAGAAAAGATAAGAGAGAAGTCGCTCCAGCATGGTACGCGGCTAAGCCAGACACATTTCAAGACTATAAAGGGTGTAGTGTCAGCAGATGGAGACGGGGAACGTAGCTCTAGAGTTGATGATCTCGCTCGCCATGAACCACCATCCCAGGTGCTTGCTTTAACTTCACAGTGTCATATGTGGTTGCATGTTCCATATGGTGTCTAGCTTGTATTCGAAAGGCCGAAGTCGGTCTTTCTTAAGATAAGAAAAGATATTTTTTACATGAACCACCATCCCGTGAGCACCAGAAGACAAATAGCTAGTCAGGGCACTGGCCGAGCCAATGACAAGCCCAGCAAAGAGAGGCATCACCTGGAAGCCAACTAAAAAGTCGCGATGGTGGCGAAGCAGCCCGCCTCCCACCACGCTCTCAGGTCCTAGATGATCATGCTTACCACTCCAGCCGGATGTCTAGCTTGTATTGCTTCCAATTTGGTTAAATTGCATCTACTTAGCTTACACATTATACCTTTGAATATGACATGCCTTTCTGATTTTGGTACATACTAGTACATCTGTGTATTAAGCATGTGCTTACATCAAACTAATGTTCTTGTGTATCCCTCATCAATCACTTATGATGAGGCAGTCAGACAAGCGGAATACTCCTCATTTAAAGAATGCAGCGTCAGCCTCCCGACATGATTCTCAAGAAACAGCAAGGCTAGATGAAGATAGTGAACGTAGCTGTGTAGTTGATTACCGCATTTCCCCTACACTATCATCGCAGGTGCTTGCTCTAACTTGGTAGCGTGATATGTGGTTGCATGTTGCATATGGTGTCTAGATTGTAATTCTTCCAATCTGGTTAAACTGCATGTGCTATTCTGCTTAGCTTATACATTATACCTGTTAATATGACATGCCTTCCTGTATTTAGTACATAGTACATCTGTCTATTAAGCATGTCCTCACATAAAACTATTGTTTTTTTGTATCCCGCATAAATCAATATGACGAGACACCATCAGTATATGTAGTGTGATATTAGTTGCATCTCTGATATGATTTATAGCATGCGTTGCTTCTAATTTGTTGAAATGCGATTTATGATGGGACACTTTTAACTTGGCAGAGTCATATTGGTTGCATCTTTCACGTGGTGTCTAGCTTGCATTGCTTCTTATTTGGTGAAATGGTTTCTGCTTAGTTTACACAAACAGTTGAGAATATGCCATGTCGTCCTGTTTTTCGTATTATTCCATCCTGGAATCATGTGTTTGCCTTACATCAAAGTAGTGATTGTCAGTATCATGCACGAATGAGTTCTGAAGAGTGAATTTTATTGCTTTTTCTTGTCGGTTTTACTTGACAATTCAAAATCAATAAAGCGGAAGGAAGTTAGCAAGGCAGCGGATGAAGGTGCTCCTTCCAAATGGAGGGCCTCTACATATTCTTCTCCTCCATCCCCCCAAGATGATTTCCAAGACAACACATGCATAGACACTCAACGTAGCTGTGTTAGTGATGAGCACGTCTCCCCTAGTGCACCATCACAGGTGCTCCCTCTAACTTGGCACTGTTATATGTGGTTGCATGTTATGTATGATGTCTAGCTTGTATTGCTTCTAATTTCGTTGAATTGCATCTGCTTACTTTACACATTATACTTGTGACTAAGACTCGTGTTCCTGTTTCTAGAACATACAATATCTGTCTATCACACCATGTTCTTACATCAAAGTACATTTGTTCTGAAGAACTAAATTGTTATTCGTTTTTCTTGTCGGCTTGACTTAACATGGCACAGAGAAAGAGGAAGCAAGACAGAATGACTGGGAAAGGGAAGCGGAACAATCCTGTAGATTCTGCTGGTACTGATGGTGCAATAGAAGGTCAAAGTCCAGCGGAAAATTGTACCGACAGGGTATCCCATGCTACACAAGCTGCAGAACAAGCCAAACAGAAACAAATATCTGCCACCAAACAAGCAGAGACAACCCTAGTTGTTGCAACACCTTCCACAGTACCACCAGCTGCACGATTTACTCGTTCGTTAACTCAGCTAGCAGCACATTCCCAAGCTCCCTTGCCACCTGACACTACTTCCGAAGCACTCTTGACACAAGATGAGTTGGCAAGATCAGATGAACTTTGTGAGCTTCAACAACAAGAAGGTAGTTGCTGGAGTCAAGTTATAGTTGCATGCTTCTTTATATGTAGTCTCACAGTTTGATGTACACTAACACTTCCTATGTTTGTTGTTGGACTAGCACCTAGGCGCAAGAGGAAACAAACATCAGGGATAATGCTCGATAGGTTAACTAAATCTAGAGGAGGAAGAATGGTGATCCGTTTTGAGGCAGGTTTAAAAAGGCCACGTGATGCTACAAAGTCAGCCAAGTTAGTATCAGAGGCAGCGGTTGCTGTTAGGTGTCATGTACGTATCCTCCCAACATGGATTCAGTACAGGAATGACAAAGACGACACCCAATTCAACACCTTCCTCGACCATCTATCTGTAAGTGTGGTTATGTATGGAAACTAGTAATATTGTCTTGCTCTATCCAATACTTTCTAGGTTGCTGATAATGAGACTCCCATAATTTTCAACAGATGAGGTTCAAGTTGGATAGCCAAGATGATGCAACCAGACAAGCTTGCACCCATGTTTTCAAGTCTGCTCTGCGACAGTATCGGTATAATTTGAGGAAAACTCACTTTGAAGGCAAGGCTAATAGTGAACTTGCCCAAACATCTCCAATGGAAAATATATCTGATGAAGACTAGAGAGGCCTCGTTAAACACTGGTCCGATCCGAAGTATCAGGTACATTATATATATGTGATCTGATCACATGTTGAAGTCCTATTTACACATGTGCCACACAAATCTATCTTCTTGTAGGTGAACTGTTCAAAGAACAAGGCCAACCGTACGAAAGTGAAATTCCAACAGACGATAGGATCTCGTAGCTATATTGCACACTACGAGGCTCTTGTAATTAGCTACTGTTTCACTCTTTTCGCTGTACCATATTATCAGATCTATATTGACTTGTTCCAAATGCAGAGGAAAGCCCGCAAGGACCAAAAAGTACCTGAACCAAATGCTGTGGAAATCTTCAAGGACTGTCACACCAGCAAGAAGAAGGGCATGACTACACCAGTCAAAGCCGCTGTTGTAAGTCCTTAATCCTCATGCCTTTTAACTACTACTTACTCTGACATGTGCCTTGAACTGCATGGTTTGCAGCCAATGTCTATTACTCTTTTCAATTTCATACACCATTGTCTTAGCGTATCATTGCACCTTACAAGGTTTAAAAGAGAGGAGTGATGTTCCTTTGATCTTGACCTGTAATCTAGTTCCGTGCTGGACTTGCCCACACAACGTTACAATTGCCTGTTTGTCTGTTCTCAGTTGTTTTGTGATATGAATGATGTCATACTATGCTTACCGTATTATAAACTCTGTCTCTTTATCCTTAGCCCTCAATACAATGTGAAGAAATAGACAATACATTAGCGATGGTACAAGGTCATATGTTTGGAACCTGGTTTTATTATGTACTTTGCAATAAAATACAACTATTATTTTACATGGGTTCACCAGAATAAGTTCTGTATATAGACCAAAGCTATTTTGTTTGGTTTTGCTGCCTCCTTAATATCTTCTGTTCTGGTACTACTAATGTAAAACCACAACTTTTCAGCAAGCTATCGAAAAAACGGTGGAACTGCCACCTTCTGGAGGTGGCGAGGCAACTATAACTGCAATGTCAGCTCTTGCTGTAGTGGGTCGGTACCTGTCCACTAACAGTGCCAAAAGCACGTTCCTGCGTAATAATGGGTTGGTTGTTAAGGCAATCTCGTCCAAACTGGCTCATGATCAAGATATGCAAGCTCAAAACAATATTGTATCTGTGCTCCAGACACAAGTCCATTCCCTAACAGAGACCCTTTGTGAAACAAGGAGAGACATTGTTCGATGTTGTCAAGATATGCATGGTTTTGAAACCAGACTATCAGACATTTGCTATGTTGTTCAGGAGCCTAGGAGAACTGAAGGCGAAGGTTATGGTGCTCCATCAGACAATACTGCATGAAAACATAACGGTCAGGTCAAATGAACTGAGCTTCTGAACTTCTGGTGGTGCATTTATCTGCTAGACTGTTAACTTTTATGCCAACCTTCCTTTTGTTTTATAGTTGTAATTTGTTTTGGTGCGATACAATATTTGTTCTTAACGTGCAGCCACCGGCTGAAGAAAACAGCAAGCCATTTTTGTATAGTGTAGGGTGTTCCCTATATTTGCACTGGTGGCAAACTTTGATGCCCACCGGCTGTAGTTTACATGGGCCTCCTATGGGCCATAGAAAAAATGGGCCTTCTAAGGGCCATAGAAACAATGGGCCTTCTACGTGGGGTATAAACAATGGGCCTTATACGGGCCGTAGACACAATGGGCCTTCTATGGGCCGTATCATCAATGGGCCTTCTACGGGCTTATGATCGGTTGGCCAAACATGGACCAATAAAAGACCACATTATGGCCGTAAATGGGCTAGAGTTGAAATCATCCGTTCATGGGCTGACCATAATGGGCCGTCGTTAATCGGCCGAATTTTGATGACACTATGAAAACGGCCCAACGTATTAACGGGCCACAAACGGGCCGACTGTAACCATGGGCTGAATTTGGCCCACAAGCAGAAAATGACAGTAACGTGCCGTAAGTAAATGAATGTGGAAATGAGCCCAAGAATAAATGAGCCCCGAGAAGGCCGAAAGATAACATGGGCTGGAAACGGCCCAACGGAATAATGGGCCGTTAATGGGTATAAAGTGATACACTGTTCATTGCGGGCCAGTTTCACCACGGGCCGTTAATGGGTATAAAGTGATACACTGTTCATTACGGGCCAGTTTTACCACGGGTCGTTAATGGGCCGAGAGTAATAAGGGCCTCATATGGGCCGAAAGACGTCATGGGCCATACATGGGCCGGAAGTTAAAACGGGCCGGAATTATATTGGACGGCCCAGATGACGCTACTGGGCCTAATTCGTTTAGGCCATAAACGGGCCCTGGGTTAGCGGGCTGTAAATGGGCTATATGCGAACAGGCCGTTAGCAGGCTTGTCGTGGGCTGGCCCGCCACCTTTTGACCAAGTCAAACGGGCCGGCCTTTTCACATGAATGGGCCTCTGTTGGGCCGTGCCACGTATTGACGTATCATAGGCGCTTTGTGTCCAATGAGTGGATGACATCTGTCCCAACGGTGAGCTGACACGTGTTTCCTCCAGCCAATGATGATTTTACATGTGGAAAATCCCCATTGGTCGGGGCTGTTAACGGGTTATCGGATCCAAAACCGGACCCGATAGCTTAACGGTGTTCCGTTATGGTGGATGCCATGTGTCGGTCACCCTTGACGAAAGCACTTCTGTGACGCGCGATTTATCGTCATGGAAGTGGACACTTCCGTGATGATAATTTTGGTAATGTCATGGAACATTTCTACGACAGCACAGGTATGACTATCTTGATTCTCTCATAAATTTGTCATGGATGTACATGCATGACAGAAAACGTGACCTACTGTGACAAGCACGTATCATCACGGAAGTGTATTTTTTTGTAGTGATAGGCCCTTCGCAAAGGGAAGTAGAGGTTGTCATGCGCTTTTATAGTTGGATGCACAAAATCTTAATGCGAAAGAACATCACTTTATATTGCCACTTGTGATAGGGACCTTTATTATGCAGTCTGTCGCTTTTATTGCTTCCACATCACAAGATCGTATAAAGCTTATTTTCTCCACACTAAAAGATCATACATATTTAGAGAGCAATTTTTATTGCATGCACCGATGACAACTTACTTGAAGGATCTTACTCAATACATAGGTAGGTATGATGGACTCTCATGGCAATACTGGATTAGGGGATGTTTGGAAGCACAAGTAGTATCTCTACTTGGTGCAAAGAATTTGGCTAGCGTGAGGGGGAAAGGCAAGCTCAGCTTGTTGAATGATCCATGACAATATACTTTATTTCAGATATAAGAAAACATAACCCATTACGTTGTCTTCCTTGTCCAACATCAACCTTTTAACATGTCATATTTTAATGAGTGCTCACAATTACAAAAGATGTCCAAGATAGTATATTTATATGTGAAATCTCTCTTCCCTCAATATTCTTTCATGAATTGTTCAAGTGACCAATACAATGTTTGCTAACCTTCAATAAATTTACCACCTCTACTTCTTATATGTGAAGTCATTAATCCCCATGGGATAAGCATATTAAACATATATAATTTCAAATTTATGATATTCAAATCATTCAACTATTTACTCATAGGATATAAGTGAAGGACACGAGTAAATGACAAACTACTCCAAAAAGATATAAGTGAAGATCAATGAGTAGTTAAATAATTATTTAGCTATGTGAAGAATCTCCCATTTAATAATTTCAGATCTTGAGATATTATTCAAACAGCAAGCAAAACAAAATAAAATGACAT